>NW_022280044.1:2177112-2231310 GCF_004355925.1 Anarrhichthys ocellatus | reverse complement strand
GGGGGCAGTGACTCATGAAATGGGGAAGGATTATAAAAGCAGAATGGCCTCCATTTAGAGAAATTACTTCTTTGTAGAGGTCTGTTGTTCCCTTCTTTCACGCTGGTGACGACTACAAGGACGGCAGTGATATCTAAAGCCAGCATTTTAATGGCAGGCTCACTGAATAACAAAATAAAAGGCTGTGATTAGAGTGTGGGTGAGTCAGTCTTGTAAGGGCAAGTGTTCCTCCTCCAGAGTCGCTATTAGCCAGTCAACCCTGTCCACGCTGGCATCTGGGGTATGACATCTGCATCATCTGTATCCAGAAAAAGATACCTGAAGACTAAAACCAGAGGCCTGCCTGCCATGCCGCCTACCTATGTGATATATTTACCTCTTACCTCAGCAGCAAGTAGAAGAAACTGCAGCGACACTAAAGCAGCAGCAGAGGGGTGGAAACAAAATCGGAAACATTCACATCACAAGATGTACAGCTGGTCAAAACAGCACAACATGCTGCGTCTTTAAGATATCTACGGTCTGTAGACATAATGCAGACAGGCGTAAGCAACTGTTGGAGGAAAATAGCAAACTAATTGCTCTGAGAGAACACCATAGAGCGTAATTATGTTATTAGGCTGATGTTTGTCTTCCGTCATTATGGACTCAAACATCATGACAGAAATCAAGATAAGCCAAGGAGAGCACCCGACAAATGATGCAGCGGGGGGGTGAGCTTCTTCTATGCAGCTCAACCCCACTGATCAGCACAAGCATGCAGAAATAAACCGGTGTTAAGGACGAGTGGCTGAGTAACAAACCCAAACCAATTAAGTGATGAACAAGAAGATGGAGAGAGAGGCAGTGAAGGGGGTGAAGAGAGTAGAGATCAATGGCTAAATGAATAGGAGGTAGAGATGCATGTATAGAGGGATGCGGGATAAAAGCAATGTATGACAACCCATGGGATTAATAACTCAAAAGGAGTGCAGCAGTGGGATCAATAAAAGAAGAGACTTCATTAGGTTTCAATCGTTGCTGCCTCAGGCATCCTCACAGGCTCAGAGATACACATGAGATAAGGGAAGACGCCTCAAAGAGATCTAAAAACAAACCAACGTGTTTAGTTGCCTGGCTGTGACTTACTGAGTTTTTCCACCAATGCAGCCAAGGAGTGAGATTGCACAAGTGTGTGTGTGCAAATGTGTGTACTCAATGTCTGGCTTGGCAAACCCTGTGAGCTAGCTAAAGTTGACAGCTCGAATTTACACCAACGCAATAAATTCTCCGAGACACACACACACACACGCACACACGGCGGTCTAAATGAGCTTATTTCTGACTCCTCCTTCCAGAGACTTTCTCCAACACAAGCAGGTCTCCTTTGAGTTTACATTCTTAATCCTCGCTGTAAGTGTGCCTGCGCTTCCTGACAGAGTTACGAAACACCTGAGGCAAACACACCACACACATAGTAGTGCTTATGTGAATTCATACAAAACCCACAGCCAACAATATGCCAATATCAAAACACAGAGTCTTCCGGTGCTCAGTAGTGAAGTTAGAACATACCTGTCTGAGAAAGCTGGCGAAGAACTGAAGCCAGTCCAAGTGAGAATAAGTTAGGGACACACACACACACACGCACACCACTCCCTGTTGATTACTTCATTTCCTATTACACATAGGGCTATGCTTTGGAACCTTTTTTTTTTTTTCCAGGAAGAGAGCGGACCAATGAGACTGAAGGCTTGAACAGAGGGAAGAAAGGAAGCAGAGAGAAAGACAGAGTGGGTGGTTTTGAGAGTGACAGAGCTGCCGCAGCTGCTTTTTCCTGTGGTACAAGGTGCAGGCAACAAAAACTACTGGTTACGCAGAACCAGGAACTAAAGCAACACGACTCCGCCCGAAATCTACAAACTAGGTCAGCTGGCAACAAACAAGCTGGACCAGTGACTCCAAACTTGCTTTAAACTTAAATGGAAGCAAAAGCTGCATGTGAACTATTTGGAGGAGTTGTGGGGTGTCTCCAACACAGCTCCACCTGAACTCCTGTTCAGACTTGTTTGGAGCCCTTACGTATTTAACCCACCCCTAGGTCTACAACATTTTGTTTTGACGTCACAATTCATATCACATCTTTATTTATGCTATGTTCTGTATTTGGACCATCTTGGCTTGCTGTTAACCCTGTTGCATCATCGCCTCCCACCTTGCTCTCCCCCCTGGTCTCCTTCTATAGCAGGTTGCTTATAGCTTAAAAATGGAAGTGCTCCTTTTGCCCTAACCCTGTTTTCTTTTCTCATCTTTTGCACACACATAGCTACCGGCAGTCCTCTGCTCTAAGTAGACATGACAACACAGTCTGTGGTTTGTGTGTGGCTTGTCGGTACCGAGGGAGACAGATACAGAGATCTGACTCGGAGGAATCCTGTTACAGTAGCCCACGCTCTTTCCTCTGTTGCTTCTAAGCCAGTGATGCATCTTCGTCCCTTATCTCGCCCCTTCAGCTCCTCGTGGCAAGTGAGCCTGAAGAGACCGATGATTAACGTCGCTGATTCTCCAATTTCAATGCTCTCTTTAATTCCATTTGTCTCAGCTTTTCTTGCAACAATTGGATAAGTCTCTCGTAATCTATTAATGCTCAGCCTAGGATTTTCACATTTAAGTACCACTTTTGGTTCAGATAATTAGCTTGATTTTCTACATTTATCATGGAGTTAAAAGTAGGCCACATCTACTGGCATCTGTGCCTACAAATATATACTTTTCCTGTAAAAATCAGCTTTCAATTCACGGATATTGTACTTGAATTTGGTACAGAACTAGATGGAAACGATTGCGACAGTTTTCATTGCTCAAATGACCAGGATGTTTCATGAAACTGCAGGCATGGCTGACTCTAGCTGTGATGCCGGATGACAACAAAACCCGTACGATCTCCTTTGCTTCATGACCTGCCGGGCTTCACTGTCAAAAAGCATTAAGAGGCCTCGTACACTAGCAGCCGTGGATGCCACACATTAAAACAAGCCTGCGCATACTTTACCAGGCACACACATTCATCCTAATGACGCCACTTTAACAAACAGCCACTCAACCAACCTGTCTATTGCTAAAAAGGACAAGCCTCTCCCGAATGACAACGGCAAAGACAAACACACACACACACACACACACACACACACACACACACACACACACACGTGGAAAGCAGGGACAACCAATGAATTAAGCTGCAAACAGCATCTTATTCAAACAATATCTGGCACACCACCAGAGGCACAGCCCTTGTGAAGGACACAGATTGTAAAAAAAACAAAACAAAACATTTTTAAACTTTTGACTGCATGTACACTAGTGAAGGACCTCTTTTCATCCGGCAAGTCTGCGGCAAAGCTTCACACTGGACCCCATCATACAGGAAACCCCTGAACTGGTTGGGTGGTGGTACAGAGGAAAGATGCATCACATGACCTCTATTAGTAAAATCATCTATCATCACCAGTCTGCAGTAGTTTCTGTGCCCCTGCTAGACTGGTGTAAACACAATGACAATACTTTGATAATATCATGGACCAAGGACATAGGTCTCTCTTTCTCTCTCTCACACACACACTCACATTTGGAGGAAGTATTTTAACAAGGTCCTGACAGACCAGACCAGACCACCCACCCACAGCTGTTAATAAATATGACCAAGTCAGGTACAAAATCTGTATCTAACACGAATGTTACTTATTAATCTACTACAATAGCAAAATGGGTGCAGTGAAAAGCTCGTTTGCCAAACCTGTTGGGGAACCTTTCCATCTTGACGGCTGTTTTATTACCTAATATCTAGCAAATGTAAGTAGCGAGTAACTATTGTCCCCAAGCGGTGCTAGCCCGCTAGTTTTTTTTGCCACAATGACAACATGGTAGCATCTTGCGTTTAAACAACGTGGACTTCTGTCTCTCAGAGCACTGGTGACGTCAGCTCAAAGCTAAACTTTAGCCTTGGCCGTCCAGTGTAACCTGTTAGCCAGTATCAGGCAGAGGAATGTACAGTGATCCTCCGCCGTCACACACTCTCACTGCCTCGACTTGCTGAATGACTTCGAGCTGTCACCGCGGTTGCTCTCAGATTAGCTTAGTTAGCTAGCTCGGCTAAGGCGCGAACACCAAGTAAATTGGGGGAAGTTGCCGTTACTTACGGGCATGCTATCGGTCTATTTCCTGGTATCGGTGTCCTCTATCGTTCCGACGAGACGAGTAAACGGCTATCGCTTCGCTACTCCATAAATCTCCTCAATAATTCATCAACATCAGCTCCTTCCATCTTCATTACTTTCTCCACTCCAGACAACCTTAGACGACGCTCCAAGGAGTGACAGGCGGCTGAGCCAATGAGCGAGCAGTATACGACCTAACTGACACACACCCCCTAAACGCAGCATCCAATCAGGTTAGACTCTAGGCTGTTTGTTAATAATTTCCACGACGTCGGTAGGTTGTCGCTGTCAGTCGCTGATCTTTGACAGCACTTATTTACAAGAGATGCTTTTAAAGAATCATATAAATAAGTAATTCATTGAAAGTTAAATTATGATTACATTGTAAGAATAATTGATCATACTGCAGCAAATAAACTGCAGTTTAATGTTCATTAGTCAGTGAGTGCCTTACATTCTTATATATTATACATATTCACATTTTAATTATGAACATAACTATTTTGTACCACTTTTTTTCGCACAAACAATGAATCAAAGTCACGAATGATATAATTAATATAGATTGCCTTCATTAAACATATAAATATTTAAATCTTTTCAATTTACTTGTTTTATTTCCCAAACTTTTTCATCTAGAGATGAATTCTCATTTTACTCACTACATTAGGACACATTGATCTGTAAAGTGTAAGGCAAAAGCAGGACTCTAAATGGTCTCCGTGACCGTGACCTCTGGAACAATGGATTTTCCCAAATGAATTATCAAGATGGCATATGACCATGTGTTTGCTTGCTTTCACATCAATAGCTGCTGGAAAGCTGTGGTTTTTAATCAGTTAAAAAATGCATGGGCTTTTGTGGATAACAATCAGCAAATCTGCTCCCTCCGAATGTTAGAATAGCAAAACACTACTGGCACAGTCACAAAAAAAACTCTGGTCCAATTCCCATTGCTGCTTCTGGAGACTGCATCCTGACCTTTATTGCATTGTGGATGAAATTAGAACAATCTTTCCTTGTGGCAAAGATTTGTCTCATTAGGTGTAAAATTCTTCAAAAATAGTAATACATTCATTATTTTGATACCTGATTCTGTAATTTAGGGAATCGTTATCCATGTAGTGTGATTTCTGAGAAACAGACTAAATCGGAGGAATATGAATATGAAGGCAACTGCTAGAATAGTCAAGTAAGTCTGCAATGCCCCCTAATGTTAGCTGGTAAGATTTCACCCATCCAGGAAACTACTGTCTTTACACAGACAAGTGTTAAAGTGAGTATCTGCTAGATTTATTAAAAGTTTAACAAAACATTTAAAACAAAGATATAATTGAAGGTCTTATGATACAAAAGGCTGCAATGGCCGGCAAAGCAGAGATATACTTGGCGCATTTATATGACTTTCTGTGTGTGCATAATTGTGTATAACCTCTAATATCTTAATCCTGTACCTGTGTATTGTAGTTGGTGGATTAAAATTGAGAATCTAATATGTGCATAAACTACACATTAGCCCCTGATATCTGTGCAGCCTCAGTGACGACTTCCCCGGCCCGTTGTCTGTATCCCAGCGACAACTCCTTCGCCCTCCTCACTTCCTTCAGGTTCTCCTCCAGGTTCTCCTCCAGTCTTCCTTGCTCCTGGTGAGTTACTGCAGCCCCTCTCACTTGCTCAGCCATGTGATCCTTGCTACGGAGCAGCCAGCCAATCAACTCTTTAAGTGTGGTACCCTTTGAGATGGTGGCTTTGGCGCTCTCAGAAGTGCCCTTCATTTCATCCTGTGCCAATTGCAGGGGTGGAGGCAATGGTTCCTCCTCCCCTTCACACACAGGAACCACATTGAGGGTGAAGTCATAGCCCTTCATCTTAAGGGTGACCCTGTACCTGGTCTCTGGAAGTGGGGAGAGAGGGAGATTGAATCAGACAAACCAAGGAAACTGAAAACTGAAGGAAGGAAACCTGCCATCACGTTGCCTGCACTGGCAAGGAGCTCTCCCTTACCATGCTCATCTCTGATCGTCCCCACACATTCGGCTAAAGCCAGAGTGTTATCGTGGTTACACCCGCAGCTCTGACGCAGGTTGCTGATATGTCGGACCATGGCCTCATAGCGCTCGTGCTGTTCGTTGAAGGTCTCGGCCATGTCAGAAAACCTCTGGTCTATCTCTGGCACACACACTCGCCTCATCACCAGCCTGCCGATCCGCCTCACTGTCCGTGCATCTGGGGGGAGGGAAGAGTATCACACACAACCCAACCCAGACACACACAAAAGAACACATGGAGTACAAATTCATACATAATTGTATACATTGGAAGTGTGCAGTTCTGAGAGAAAGACACATGAACATCTAGAGAGATTATGTACCACTGTGCCCTGGCCGGTTCTGCCTGGCTGATCCAGCTCCATTCAGGTCAGATGGTGTGGGGTGCAGGAGAGGCTGCCTCTGAAAAATAATAGCAGAGTTGTTTTCTTTGCACTTTTCAGAAAGAGACAGAAAACACTAACAAGGCTTGTGTTCGCCTCGACACATGTAATAACAGTGTCATAAACAAAAACATGTATTTCAAGTGTGTCACATAATTCCTATATGGAGAACTTGTGTTATAGTTCAAGGTTCTAGTACCTCTGCACTTTGTGTTTGTGACAGAACAACACACTTATAGTGCTGACCTTTTCTTGTCTTGTGAGACAAAACAAAAACACTGTCAAAGGGACTTTACTGGGACAACCGTAGAGCATGTCATACACACATTAACTCTTTATAACGGCTGTCGTCCTCACCATTCTTAGAAAATGGGTTCATCCAGTAATCCCACCGAAGCAACGCAGTGATCAAGTGTCTGGCCTGAACTTGAATGATCATTAACATTTACATGGAAGTCCATAATCACGTACCTCGGTGGCGGAGTTTTCACTTGAGAAGCAGCAACAGCAGAGAAAACGGAGCATTTCTTTCTCGCAGCTCTCTCTCTCTCTCTCTCTCTCTCTCTCTCTCTCTCAATTTACTTTCAGGTCAATCATTTCTGACAATGCATCTGCAGTCCGCACACATTCCAAATGACGTCAGCGTCATACGACTTCTGAAAAACTTCTCTTCCTGGTTATGTTTTCTGGATTCCTGTGCAGGTATGAATGTGACAGACAGGTCTGACCTACAGGTGCGCTGCAGCGAGGTAAACAAACTCTACTGTTGCCATTAGCTGCATCACTGTCTTTGTCTTTCAATGGCTGTATGCAATCTGAAAGTCGCTATTCAAAGGGATACAAATACCACGTGCGTTTTTTTTGTTTTTTTTTGAATACCAAAACGATTCATTACAGATCTACTAAAAGTAAAAAGTAAATCAGTTCCGCAATCCCGCAGGTTAATTAGTTATTTATCGCACCTGTCGGTAGGGGGCGAACGGGACCATCTTCAACCAAAGAAAAAAACGTAGAAGAAGAAGAAAACCACAACTCGAGCAGCTCACAAAATACACTGCGCTACACCGTTTTATCACTATAGAAAGTTCATCTTTATGATTTCTAGTTTTATTTTCAAGGAGTAGCTGCCGTAAAACTGGCTGCCTTTTAGTTCATAAAATCACAATAAGCTGCAGGCTGCTAGCAAGCCAAGCCAGCGGCTGAGCGACAACAAAGAGGCTGCAGCAGCTGCAGACTGCTGGCGGGGTGGTGGTGCTGAAGGTGTTTTAATTTTTACCGAACAGATTCCATTCATCGGGCTGACATGACGGGGGTGGTCTCTCCAGAGAAGGCGGCGATCACCAAGAAGAAGAGCGAGAGGAAGTGTGCCATCAAAGAGGAGTTCAGACAGCTGTCTAACATCATGGGAGTCATGAACAACATGAGGAAACAGGTGTGTGTGTGTGTGTGAGAGAAAAGAAAAGAGAACAAGAGTGTGTGTGTCGGTAACAGGGCTTGACATGAGTCATTTACTGGTGTGTGTCCCTTCCCTGTGCTGATGCATGCGTGTGTTTTCTTCAGGCTACTCTCTGTGACGTCACCCTGGTGGTTCAGGGGAAACACTTTCCTGCCCACAGAGTAGTGTTGGCTGCTGCAAGCCACTTCTTCAGCCTCATGTTCACCAGTAAGTGCGGACACGAAAACACGCTTGATATTTTGTGGACCACAGTAGTGAGAACATTTGCCTCTGCTGCTGTAGGGGTGGTGTGATTTCTGATAGAACATTATTATTTTGGGATGTCACAGTATAAATGATGCAGTGTGCCACCCAAGCTGTTGCCAAGCATAAGAGGAATATCATGTCTTGCTGATATGTCTCTATTTTCTATGACCTCTACCTATCTTTTTCCTCACCTCCAGCCAGAATGATGGAGTCGATGTCCCACGAGGTGGAGCTCAGGAGTGCCGAGCCTGACATCATTGAGCTGTTGATTGAATTTATCTACACAGCTCGGTAAGAATCTTGGCTGAAAGTAGAGCGCCAATCGTGACATATAGGAGTGGTCGTTTTGAGGCACACAATGCACCTGGAAAAAAAGGGAATATGACACTGTGGTGTAATTGCTTACAAATGCTGCAAAGCTTAACACTAGAACAGACACAATCTCTTTTAACTTACTTTCACCTGATTTCATCAGAAACACCTCTTTAATGATAAAGTGTGTGTGTGTGTGTTTTTTTTTTTCAGGATTTCGGTGAACAGCAGTAACGTCCAGTCGTTGCTGGATGCAGCCAACCAGTACCAGATTGAGCCCGTGAAGAAGATGTGTGTGGAGTTCCTCAAAGGACAAATTGATGCAACAAACTGCCTTGGTAATACAATCAAGGCTGAATCATATCTCATTTGCTTTTTACCCCAAAATCTGCTATGCCCTTTGAGTGAGTTTAGCTGGTACTTGTGCCTGGTATGTACAATTAGGGTTGTCTTCTTGAGTCACATTTTTGGTTTGGGTCACATCATGTAACGCATTAGATTGACTCATCCTTGTCCTGTAATCCTGCAGGTATTTCCACCCTGGCAGACTGTATGGACTGTCCCGAGCTGAAGGCGGCAGCAGAGGACTTCTTTGAGCTCCACTTCACTGAAGTCTACAAACTGGATGAGTTCCTGCAACTAAATGTTTCACAGCTCACACACCTACTGCACCAGGACAAACTCACTGTCCGTGCTGAGGCCCAGGTACACACACACACACACACACACACATTCATTGACCATGTGCTTCATTTCTTTTATGCTAAAGAAAAACATGTCTGAGGTGTTTCTGTTGGTACTGTTGTCGGTGCCTAAGTTCGGGGACATGGCAAAATAACAAGCCCTTACAATCTTTTATGTACAAATAATGAGAAATACTTCACTTTACAACTTAGATTCCCAAATAGATGGCTTTTCATCTCGTCAGGACAAAGCTGACTGGCTAAAACCACCACCACCTATAATCTGAATGCTTCAACATGTCTTGTTGTTGCGTTTGTGTTCAGATTTATGACGCAGCAGTGCGCTGGCTGAAGTACGATGTGTGTAACAGACAGCAGTACATGGTGGAGGTGTTGGGGTGCGTTCGCTTTCCTCTGGTCTCCAAAACCTTCCTCTCCAAGACGGTGCAGGCTGAGCCCCTCATCCAGGACAACCCACAGTGTCTCAAGATGGTCATCAGTGAGTAGGAGGAGAAAAAACACTCACACAAATCATGTCACAAACAGACATAGTAAACACACACAGTAGTGAGTGTATTGCAATCATGTGAAGGGACACAAAAACATTGGTGAGGAAACAGTTGACATTTTCTGCTATGCTTAAAATGTTACATTACTTAGTGTCCGCATTGTACTCTATATTAAAAGATTAAAACTTTATTTTTAATATTGAGTGTTTTAAATCAAAGTTTTGGCAGGGCTGTCGCAGATTTATAACATATGAGCCGCCGCCACAAATCATGAGAGCAAGTTTAAACTGGTGCAAAGGCACACTGCTACGGTCTGCTGGGTTGACATGAGCACGCCTGTGCTTTCGCACCAGGTGGGATGCGCTACCACCTGCTGTCCCTGGAGGATCGGGAGGATCTGGGGGAGAACAGCCGACCACGACGCAAGAAGCACGACTACCGCATCGCTCTGTTTGGAGGCTCCCAGCCTCAGTCCTGCCGCTACTTCAACCCCAAGGTACTGAGCTTGAGTCAGTAAAGTCTGTATAGCTATATACTTCTCATTTAATATTAAAGTGGGAATCTTCTGAACTCTAATGTTGGGTTTTAGTTTGGAAAAATGAGATCAGATATTGCAGAAACAAGTATGACATCTATTGGTTTGTATAGTAAAGTCGAGTTTAAGTTTGGCTTTCCATGCAGGACTCCACCTGGACAGACATCCGCTGCCCCTTCGAGAAGCGCCGAGACGCCACAGCCGTCTTCTGGGACAACGTGGTCTACATCCTGGGTGGCTCACAGCTCTTCCCCATCAAGCGCATGGACTGCTACAACGTCCTGAAGGACAGCTGGTACTCCAAGCTGGGACCTCCCACGCCTCGCGATAGCCTCGCTGCCTGCCCTGCCCAGGGCAAGATCTACACGTCTGGGGGGTCGGAAGTGGGTGAGCACAGAGAGGTGGAAGGGGTGAACTCGGGATCTGGGGATAGTAGATGTTGATGATCCTTCACGGGCGAAAAAGACATTCCCCTTCTGAAAGCGTGTAATCGTGGTGTTGTGTACTGTACTCGTGCGTCTGCAGGAAGCTCTGCGCTCGACCTTTTCGAATGCTATGACACGAGGACGGAGTCTTGGCAGGTGAAGACCAGCATGCTGATGGCTCGCTGCAGCCACGGCTCGGTGGAGGCCGACGGGCTCATATACGTCTGTGGAGGCACGGTGGGCAACAACGTGTCCGGCAGGGTCCTCAACAACTGTGAGGTCTACGACCCCAGCACGCAAAAGTGAGTCACACAAACGTATGGTTTAGAACTATACAACCCAATGGATGATGTGGGGATTTCTGTTGGTCCCTGGTTGGTTTACAGTGTTTATGAATGGGATACTGAAAAGGAACAATGATGGGGAACACTGTTGCCTTATTGCTATGTACTTGGTGACAACAGCAGGAAACGCAAGGACAATGTGAAGACATGTCTTATTTACTTACTGTCTGTATATCATATCAATGTTGTATTTAGCTGACAATAATCATATGTACATTCACACAGAAGTAGTAAATCACCTTGCACTGCTACTGCTGTTGTCTTCTCCTCAATACCTCTTGTCTCCACCTTCTTGTCCTCAGATGGAGGGAGTTGTCTGGGATGAGAGAGGCCAGGAAGAACCATGGGCTGGTGGTGGTCAACAGCAGGATCTACGCTGTTGGAGGGCAGGGAGCTCTAGGTGCAAAAAAAATGATATTACTAAAATACTGTAATATTACTATTCAACATAGTAGCCGTAGCATATGTGGCGTCAGTATGATATTGTTTTTTTCTCTTTAGGTGGACTTGACTCAGTGGAATACTATGACATTGCCAGTAATGAGTGGCGTGCTGCTTTGGCGATGCCGTGGCGAGGTGTGACGGTGAAGTGTGCAGCGGTCGGTGAGGTCATCTATGTGCTGGCCGGGTTTCAAGGTGTGGGGCGACTCGGACACGTCCTGGAGTACTACACTGAAACGGACAGGTCAGTGTATTAAATAGATATTACTAAAACAAATGAATAAATAGATGTTGAATTCTGTCACTAATAGGCACACTCGGCATCTGTAACAGCTTGTAACAGCTTTTTTAAACCCTTAATCTAATTGCCTCACAACTAATGAAAGTTCTCAATTTCATGCCGCCTCTGAATCTGTTCTCTTCTGTGTTCAGGTGGGTGACTTGCAGCAAGGTGCGAGCATTTCCCGTCACAAGCTGCCTGATCTGCGTGGTCGACACGTGCGGAGTCAACGAAGACGAAGACATGGACCTCATAGACTCTCAGCCACACGCTGCAGCCACCGCCTCGGCATCTGCCACAACCTCCTCATCCTCCTCCTCATAGGACGAGAGGAAGATTCAGTGTATGTTGCAACAGTTGCGGCAGCTACTGCGTTGGGCCTCCAGTGGCCTGACAGCTCCTCTACTAATGTGAATATTCACGTGTGCATTTAGGCAAACAGCTGGTCATGTTCTTTAACTTTGTCCAGTAGCCACATTGCTTTTTAACTTTTAGCTGTCCCACTGTTAAAAGTGCCAGTGGGACACTATCCCACAAATTTATGTTAAAGGGGACAAGGAGACTTTTAATGAGGATTGTTAGGTTAGATACTAGAAAGAGAAAACAGACTGGCAAGTACAGGTGGGGAACCTTTTTATTTGTCCTTTCGTTTAAAGAACTTTGTAATGTTGTTTTTATCATTTTGGAATAAAATACTGTTACGGAGTGTAGATGTATTGCATTTATGAATTGTTGAATATTGGTTGTGTTGTGTTCATATTTAATAATACAAATGACTTCATAGAGTGAGTAAAAAAAGTTTGTCAGCCATGTGGTTACAAGTAAAAACTAGCTGAATGTGATGAAGAAATGTGTGTCTGAGTTTGATTTCAATTTTTTTTTATTATAGAAAGATGAGTAAGACGGCATCTGCGATTAAAGAAGATTTCACAAGTTGCTCTTTAAGATGATATAAGCTGCCATACAACGTGATAAAATAAGACGCCTCTTCATTTACTGTTAAAATGTTGTGTTGACTTAACTGAATAAAAATATCCGGTGAAAACATGCATTAAATACAGTGGCATTGCTCTAATGAGTTAAAATATGGCCAGAGTTCTCTGTGGGAAAACTTATCCGACATGTTGCCGTCACTTGATTTAAGACAGGAATAGAAGTTTTCATAAACGGGTAAATATTATTGATGAAGCTGAAATTAGTGCAACAAAGGCAGACACTCAACGGTCGACATTAAGAGGTGTTCTTCGCTTGTCAAATGACTATTTGTAGCATTCCCTGAGTGCGTTTGATAAAACACTGGAATGTCCTTTTTTTGGCCCCTCACGAGTGTTTCATATCGAACAGTTCATTTTCCTCTGCCTCCTCATCAATCGTCAAACTCTTCCTCGCTCATCAGGAGAGCAAACCTATTGTTTATCTCCTCAGTCCCCCTTCCCCTTCCTCTTCCTCCTCTTCCACCACCTCCCCCTCTTCCTCTCCTTCCCCGGCCTCCGCCTCTCTTCCCCCTCCTTGCTGCCGAAGAGGAAGGATGGGTCTTAGAGCTGCAGTTCCTCACGGTGTCCAGCAGGGATGAGTAGAGCGGTCCGGACATGGAACCCCTGACGAGGAGGGACTCAGCAGCTCGGCCTCCTTTCAGATACCTGAGGAGACCGTGCACCAAGGTACCACTGTACAGCCTGAAGCACACACAGAGATGGAGAGGGAGGCAAATAATACAAAAATAACATTTGTTATCACTTAACCATGGTATCTGTATAAAATGTCTCTTATGTAATCATCAAAAAGCAATAAGATGATGTCACCATGAGCTTGTGAGAAATTGTGATGGGCATTCATTACTACTTTCTTATAGACTAATAATCAAATAAATAAAAAGTTGAATCGAGAACAAAGAAAAGTCAGTTGCAGCTCTAGTTCTCAAATCCAAAGGGTGTGTTGTCTCGCCCTGTGCCTTACCATGACAGGTGGGGTTCAGGCAGCGGCTGCAACAATAGCTGATTGAGACACAGTGCACTCCAGAGGCAGGCCTGCCATTGGCTGAGACTGTGAGCCACTCCGACATCCAAGCCCCGCCTCTCCCCTGGTCTCACACGTTGTCGATCCAGCCCCGTCCACACGTTGTGCTCCGCAGCCCAGTTCAGCTGTGGGACTGGGATGATACACAGCAGCAACGTTGAGATACATAGTGTCTGTGACCTCGTGGGGCAATAGAAAAGACACAAACACAACTAACCGGTGTGTTGGTAGTGGGTAGCTTCAGGCTGGTTGCTCCAAGACAGCTCTCCGTAAACCATGCCCAGCACCAACGCCTGGAGCTGGAGCTGGGGCTGTGAGGGTGTTGGTTTGGCCTCTCGCAGCCAGAAGGCTGTCACTGCTACAGCCAGCCTCAGGTGGAGAGGAACAGCAGCCAGGGCAGACTCCTTCACTCCCAAGACTTCTAACAGCACCCCGAGACGAACTTTCACAGGAGCCTGGATAAAATAATGGGACAGCATCGGGAAAGGTAAATAAATCAAATTACTACTTGCCTTTAAAAACTAAACATAATTTTTGTTGTCATACCTGGCCCAGTGTACCTAGAAGCAGGGGGTTTCTGAGTGGATGTGCCTCTACATTGTTTTTCCTCAAGTTCAGATCCATGCGGTCATACTCCTCCACACACATGGGGGCACAATGGTCCTGGGCCGATACTGTAGCTGCACCAGCTGCTTGTTCAATGCTAAATCCTGACTGAACACCCTGCTGTGTGGGTAAAATAATAACCTGACCCCCACCTCCACCTCCCCGCCCCCTTTCCCCTCGCCCTCTCCCACCTCTCATACCCTGGCTGATGTTTTCTTGTGCCCTCATATCCCGTGCCTGGACATCCTGGCCGCTCTGCAGTAACATCCCATATATAGCCTGGCGTATGGCGCTGGCACTACTATGGCTGCTGGCTAGCCTGCTGTTCTCCACCTGCGGGATGAGCAGGACTTTGCGCATCACCAGAGCATCCACCGCCAAGGGAGCCAAAAGCCCCTGAGCTGCAGCCAGCGACAGGCACTCTGGCAGCCAAGAGGTCCGCCCTCTAGGAGCGGCCGTACCTTCAGAGAACCAGTGAGCCAGAGAGCTTTGAGTGGCGATGTGGTACTGCTGCATACCTGCCCACAGCTGTGAACTGAGCCCACCCTTCTGTCCTCTGCCCCTAACGCCTCCAGCTTCCTCCCCCATCAGTATGCTCGCTTCCTTCAGTGCGTCGGCCGGATTTTTAAAAGAGGACAGCCAGAGGAGGAAGCCCTCGATGCGGGAAACACGTGCTCTACCTTTGCCACCGCCTCTCCCGAATCCACTCGCACCTAACATACCTAGGATTCTTTCAGCATCTTTTGGAGCGCCATAATCATTACCAGCCAGGACGGCAAATAAGGGCAGCAACTCCTTGTTCATGCTGCCAAACCAGCGACACAGCCCATTGGTGGTGTAGCAACGAGCCGAGATGTAGCGGTGAGAGGCTTTACCGTTAAGGTTGGCCCACTGGAAAGAACTGAGTGGCAGGTAACCACCTAGGAAAACAAAGCAGGTAAACAATATGTAAGACAACAGCCGAGCCGCAAGTGAGATACCATCATTACAAAGGCAGATTTGGATCCTTGTTAAGTACCAAAAATCCTGTCGCTATTCATACCTGGCAGGTCAAAGATATAGAAGTCACTGTCATTGGTCAGAACTGGGCAGTTCCACTGGCGAGCCAGACATGCAATTTCCCAGTCAGCCTCAGCTGGACACTGGACCAGTGGGACTCCTCTCTGGATGAGGACCTGAATGAAAACATTCCTCGTGAGGATGGGGAGAATAGAGCCATTGCGGCCATGGGAGAGACTGTCTGCCTCCTTTATCTTGGACTGTAGACGCTGACGCAGAGTGGGAAACTTCTTGTCACTTGGGTCAATCCCTTAAGAAAAAGAACAGAACGGACAATTAACTTGATCCATTGTTTACAAATGTGAACAAACTGATAGGGCGTTGCAATTGAAAAGCATTCTTACCTCCATCCAGTACCACATACGGCTGGATGTTACATGCCGCCAACGCAGAGAGGAACTGGGTGAGCAAGCAAGCAAAGGCATCGTAGTCCCCTCCGTGCTGCTGGTCCAAACTGTGGTTAAAGTAGAGGCGGAAATACAGGCTGCAGCCATCAATGACCAGGGGACTGTCCCTGAACTTCACATCTTGGAGTAAGTTTCTGTTCCCCTCGACAAAGGTGGTCAGACCGTGGACACCCATAGGATCTCAGGACCTGAGAAAACATGAAGCGTTAAGGTTACTCACTGCTGGCGCTTCAGTGCTGCGATGAGTAAGGTTGACCTAAGGGTTTTTGGAGTCTGCAGTTTTGCTGATATCCAATTATAGAATGGGACGGAAAACAATCATAATTCGCTGACAGCCAGCTTTGTATTTCCTGACAGACATTGTGAATGTCTGGAAAGTTATGACTAACCAAACATTTCTGCAAAAATGTTCACATGTTATTGTAATTATGTTTTTTTTAACAATTATTCAATAGGTAGCTTGGAATTAGAGTGTTATAATATAAACAAGCAGCTGCTAACCGATGTCGCTTCACTTCTGTTTGCATGTCTTGCGGAGTTATTTCCTTGTTTTGTTGTACTTTTCAAAATAAAAGTCGTGGTTTGTAACAAACACGTGTATTCTACATACAGACGCTTCGTGGTGTTTTAAAAACATACTACTGATTTAGAACCGCGCACAATTACATAATAAAACACTTGAAAATGAAAAACATTTAAAAAGAGAAAACCTTTATTCCGAACTGCGACAATCGCGCTCCGTCTCGCGAGAGAACGCGAGAATGCAAAAGCTAGCGAGCGCGCTAGCCAGTTTTGTTCTCCTGTTTGAGATTAATCTCGTTTAATTATGGCCACAATGTCCGGAGGAACACACCTCGGCACTCCTGGGACAAGCCAAGCCAGCTCCGGAACATCCGCACATCGGAAAAAAGACAGCAGTCCGTCCGCTCGGTTCTGGGAGAGTCCGGATACTTTAGCCCAGCTGGAGGTGGTGCGACAGTGGATCGGGAAGCACTACAAAAAGGTAGTTAGCTGGTTAGGAAGCTAGCTAGCTAGCAAGCTAGCCAGCTAGCTGGTTAGGATCTAGCTAGCTAGCAAGCTAGCTAACAAGCTAGCCGCCCCCTGCTAGCAAGTCCAGTGGCTCAGACTGTAAACAAACGTCTCGTGCTGGATAACGTTACCTTTACACTGACCAGCAAGATGTATTGAGTGCTGCATTTAAAAATAATAACACACAAAAGATGAAGTGCAAAGCAGCCAGATCCTAGAGGTTAACTAGTAACGTTACAAACACAACAGTTAAACTGTCTAGACTCTCGGTAAATGCAGTGGGTTGTATGTAGCCTTATAGCAATTAACATTCTCCTCATGTCTCTGTCTGTGTGTCCGTTAGTATGTGCTGGTGGACGCTCCATCGTGTCAGGCTCTGGCTGGAATGACTCTGCAGCTTCTCCAGTTCCAAGAGGATGCTTTTGGCAGACAAGCCACCAGTCCTGCTCTCACCAAACTGCCCGTGAGTCCATCTCTCACTGTCGGGAGTATTCAGAATTTACAATATCCAGTCTCCATCTTTTAGGATTTATGTTGATTTAGGCTTGTTTTTACAGGGGTTGAGATCCCTACCGTGTATAATTGTATACTGATTTAAATACAGTACTGCAATCATTCTGCATCCATGCAATCATATATGTATATTTTCTATATTTCTTAGTTGCTTCCATTATTTATTGGTTTGTTTGATAAGGGACAGTGCACATTAATAAAAAAAATTCTGTAAATGCGCCAGAGTTAGCCAAAAGGCTATTTTTCATCTGTAGTTCTTGGAGCTAGGCACAAAATAATTTCATGACACGTTGTACTGTGTATGTGACAAATAAACAAGATTTGATTGATTTCAGTCTGGACATAATTAGAATAACGAGAGATAAAACCTCTGTAAATCTAAAAGCGTCTTTCAATGGTGTCCCCGCTTAGAGAGGGGAAAGAGTAAGACGACAGAAAATCTGACACGATGGATAATAAACAAAACTCTTTATTTTACAATTGTTCTGCAGGCACAGTGCTTCCTGGACCTGCGGCCAGGGGGTGGACTCTGCCACATCCTTGGCACTGCCTACAAGTTTAAGGCTGAGCAAGGCTGGTGAGTTGCGTGCCCCTTATGCTTCTGCTTTTTCACAGTAGTGTCCTTCATGTTAAATCCCTTCCCTTCCTTCCTTCTACAGGCGGAGGTTTGACTTGCAGAATCCATCAAGAACTGAAAGAAATGTTGAGATGTTTGGTGCTATTGAAAGAGCCCTGATCCAGGTGACATAGACACACTTGTAAACACACACACACACATAAACACATCAGCCTATCAGGGACACCCCCCTGATGAACTACTTGTGATTTGTGCATCTACAGAACAAGTCTATCTCACTGCCTGTGGTATATGTGGACCCTATACTGGATCAGGAGCTGGCTAGCAGACTTGCGTCTATTATCACCAAACACCAGGTAAAGTGCTGCAGAAGAGAATCAAAGATGAGCAGACTGTGTGTTGGACGGAGTGATGAAGGAGAACATGTTCATACGTTGATGTATACTGAGAGGAGAAGCGAGAATATGTAACTCAGTTTATCTCTAACAATATAGTTCAATATCAGTGCTAAAGGTTTGTCCCTCCACAGGGAACTCTCACTGAGGACCGAACGCTCGCCAGTCACCACATCTACTCCTCACCTGCGTCTACAGAGGAAGGTCAGTTACAGTTTGTGCGTGTGAGTGTGTTATCTTTTGAAATGCTTGGTACGTATTTAACTGAATACATTTTTCTCATACACGTCTGTGTTCAGATGAGTGGATGCGTCCTGTCATGCGGAAAGACAAACATGTCTTGGTACACTGGGGCATGCACCCTGACAGGTGATGCACAAGCACACACACACACACACACACACACACACACACACACACACACACACGTATATACAGTACATACTTACCTATTGTGTCAATTGTCACTTTTCCACAGTTATGATAGTTGGCTGTCCTCAAGTGATGTTGAAGGAGAGGTTGAAGAGCCACCACATTCAGAGAAGCCGTGGCGGGTTCGTACAACAGCACACATACAGAAACATGATGCTTTACCGCTCTGTTTACTTAGTTACATACTATGGATCCCTGCTGCATTTACTATATACAGCTGGACATCAATATTTCAGCTCAGAATCAGATTACATTGAGGTTAATACATTGTGTGTGTTCCTTTTGGACACTTGATGACATACACTAGCATACACCACATTAATCCTCATTGTGTGTGTGCGCCCCAGGTCCATGCTAGCTGGGTTCTGGACACAGATGTTTTCAACGAGTGGATGAACGAAGAAGACTATTGTGTGGACGAGAGGAATGTACCAATCATTTTCCGCCGGCGTATTCACCTCAGAGACGACCAGGTTTGTACGAAGCTGTAGGGGGTCTAGAGGGCGTCAGAAAGATAGAGGTGTTGTCAATTATTTTCCAAATTGAGGCAAAAAGGATACTTTCATTTTCAGATAATGACCCTTAAACTTTGGCTTACTTAGTTGTTGTTTTTCACCCTCTACTGTATGTCTGCCCTCTGTTGCAGGACTCCAAATTCACCCCCTCCAAAAAGAGAAGACGCTCCGCCTCTCCTCCCTCCTCAGAAGGCAGAAAGAAAGGAAAGAAGGGGTAAGAAACAAGTGTTTCCAACACACTGGAGGGTATCCGTTTGGTTTGACATTTCAGGGTGAGGTCTGAGCCCTGAATTTTGTGTGTTTGCACAGGAGAAGGCGCGGACCACAGGAGGAAGAGACAGAAGAGGACTTGACCAAAGACATGGAGGACCCTACCCCTGTTCCTAACATGGAGGAGGTTGTACTACCCAAGAATGGTAAAAGACTGTGACCAGGAAACTAGTCAAATATAAGTATTCAGAAAAGTAGCCTTTTGTCTCTATACTATGTCTTATGTTGTTGCAGTCAACCTGAAGAAGGACAGTGAGAATACTCCTGTCAAAGGAGGGACTATGGCTGACCTGGGTAGGTTAAGTGTTATAGCTCATGTTTGAGGAGAAATGTAGCATGCGTAAATGTTTCCTCCAGTTTATAATGTTAAAGATAACGAAATACGGTTGGACTTTTGTTTGTGGGAATGCACATTGAGTTTTCACTCTCTTTCACTTTTCCAGATGAACTGGAGGATGATTTCCCAGGAAGGGTAAATATGATGAAATCGATCTCAATCAAATGTTTTTAAGTGCAGGAGGGCAGTGATGTAAAAGTGTTATTAAATGTACTCTGTGTGTGTGTTTAGGATGATGAGGAGGGGAGAGGGGAGATACCTCGCCTGTCAGAGGGAGATGACAACATCACGGAACAAACCCATCATATCATAATACCAAGTTACACATCTTGGTTCAATTACAACAGGTAGCTGAATACACTCACAGACGCGCACACATGTAGTGACATTGACTGTTACTCCAAACGTAGCTTTCTTCAGTACATCCCAACTTTATAACCTAACTCCTAAAAACCTCTCTATCCATGTATTGCAGCATTCACGCGATAGAGAAGCGTGCATTGCCGGAATTCTTCAATGGAATGAATAAGTCCAAATCGCCAGAAATGTGAGTGCTGCAGATATTCAGACTTTACTATTCAAGTCTTATCAGGTGAGTGAGATGGTTCCCCCGAAAAACAACATGGTGTTGCTTGTGCATCGCAGCTACCTGGCTTACCGTAACTTCATGATCGACACATACCGGCTCAACCCCCAGGAATACCTCAGTTCAACGTCCTGCAGACGCAACCTCACTGGAGACGTCTGTGCCGTCATGAGGTAACACTTAGTGTGTGTGTGTGTGTGTGTGTGGGTGTTTGCTACCGTGCATTGTCTGAAGTTAAGTGTGGTGTGTGGGTGTGCTGAAATATGTGTTACCGAATTAAATCTGTTAATATTGGTAAGGAAAATGTGGGACGTGGTGTACTAATGCGTCTCAAAAGCAGCTTTTATTTTTAATTGCAGCTTGTCGGTGTATTTACATGTTGTCATCAGCTGCAACACAGTGAAATGTAGATACAAAGAAGAACAATATTCTTTATGTCCAGGGTTCATTCATTTTTGGAGCAGTGGGGTTTGATTAACTACCAGGTGGATGCAGAAAGCCGGCCCCTCCCCATGGGACCCCCACCCACCCCTCATTTCAACGTACTGGCCGACACACCGTCCGGGCTGGCCCCCCTACAACACAAACCACTGCAGGTAAAACACACACACACACATGGAGCACACGACAACAGCTCGACACCGATGCGTCTGCAGCACACATTTGAATCATCTGATAAACTCTGCCGCCCACTCTCACTCTCGCAGGTGTCGGCCTCGCAGCATATGTTATATTTCCTGGAAAAGAGCAAAGAGAAGCCGCCAGACTGCCAGAACTTTGGTCTGCGCTCCGACATCTACACCAAGAAACACCCGAAGGTCTCGCACAGTAACAACTACATGGTTTTTTTTCCCAATCCCCAATCTTATTTCAGACACTTGTCTCATATTACATTTGGTTGTTGAGATATTTATTTCACTTAAAACTATTTCTGTAATTAAGTGTCTGAAAAGCTGTTATCACAATTATTTTAAAATTGTTTTCATGACATCTGCTTCAGACTAAAGGTACAAGTGCAGGAAGGGAATGGACAGAGCAAGAGACGCTTTTGCTACTAGAGGTAAGACAATCGTTTAAGTTTTTGGCTTTCTAAAATAGATTTAGATTACACATGACTCATTTCCTTCCTAAAAAGGGTAATTGTCTATTTTTGAGTTATGAGGATCATTTACCTGAAGGTTTGCATCTTGTTCTCACACTTGCCTTTCCTCTTTGTCTCTCTTTTAGGCCTTAGAGGTCTACAGAGATGACTGGAACAAAGTATCCGAGCATGTGGGCTCCAGAACACAGGACGAGTGTATCCTCCACTTCCTCCGTCTACCGATAGAAGACCCTTATCTGGAAGACTCGTCGGCCTCCCTCGGCCCACTGGCGTACCAGCCTGTGCCTTTCAGCCAATCGGAAAACCCCGTCATGAGCACTGTGGCCTTCCTGGCATCCGTGGTGGACCCACGAGTGGCTTCGTCCGCAGCTAAGGCTGCACTGGGTGAGAGGACAGATGGAGGAGTGTTGATTTGAGTATTAGGCTACATTATGGTTATGACTGTGAGATGGTACACTGGAGTGATTTTACTCTTTTTTTTTTGTCATCAGAGGAGTTTTCCAAAGTGCAGGAAGAGTTAGTGGATAAGGTCTCTGAAACCTCCAACCAGCCTGAGAAAACAGGTAACATTGTGTGTGTGTGTGTGTGTGTGTGTGTGTGTATATATATATATATATATATATATATATATATATATTTCTTTATGCTGTCTACAATTCATTATTATTCTGCCTTTCAGAGTCGATGGATGCAGAACTAATTGAAGCAAACTCCACCTCCCATCAGGTGAAACAGCAACAAGCGCTCAGAGAGTTTTACTGTTTCTGCTGGTGATTTGTGTGGCTTACCTTGATTGTGTGTGTGTGTGTGTGTGTGTGTGTGTGTGTGTGTGTGTACACATCTGGATCTGTTTCAGGTCACTTTAATGGCTGATGGGCTCACGGTGGAACCCATTCAGGCCAAAGTAGAGGGAGACCTAGTTAAAACTGAAAACGCTGAAAATATACTTGCAGAGGAGAGAGACGGTATGCAAATATGTACAGTGTATGTATGTATGTATATGTATTTGTGTAAATGTACATGTCTGTCTATATTAAAGAAATTCTCTCTCTGGTCCAGGAAGGGGAGATGACGACGAGAGCCTCGGGCGGGGAGAAGTGGATGAGGCAAGAGTGATGGAGCAGGATCTAGTGGAGGCCAGAGTCGCCGCAGCAGCAGCAGCTGCTCTGGCCTCAGCTGCCACAAAGGCCAAGGTACAGCCCACCCTTGAGAATAGACCAATCACAGGGGAGTACAGTGAAGAAATGGTTGTCATTGGTTGGCTGTCAATGGTTTCAAATCCTTTTTTTTTTTCAGTCATTTCAGTTAAGACAGGCACCATCCTGGACCTGGCTTTGCACATACAGTTCAGTATATGTAGGATATACAGTAAATCTGACAGATTAGAGACTGGGATTATCTCAAAAAGGTTCTACTTATGCAGGTTTCAAATGTAAATAAATGGCAAACAAATAAAAGTTTGAGTCCAAATTTGTGGTTCGTTGTAACCCAGTGAGGTGTCTTGGCCAGTCTTTCTACACAAAGCTATATTAGAGTTAAATCAGTAATCGTCTCACCCCTTGTTGCTGATGATTCATTTGGTAGTTTTATTTCATTCAGTCCCTTCATTTATTTTCTCCATCCCTCCTTGCCACGCTCTGCCACACCCAATTAATTCTACCCCTCCTCTCACCTCTTATCTTTTCTCTTCTTCCCCAGTGTTTTCCCGTTTTCATCTTTACCTCCACTACCTTTTTCAGTTCCTACCTTTCAACGGTCACGTGCACTCGCCACCTAATTCCTTACTCATTCATGGTGTAATTTTGCTTCTAACTTTCTCCGTCTTTGCCTCGTGTGTTTGCAGCACTTGGCAGCAGTGGAAGAGAGGAAGGTAAAGTCCCTGGTGGCTCTGCTGGTGGAGACCCAGATGAAGAAGCTGGAGATCAAACTGAGGCACTTCGAGGAGCTGGAGACCATCATGGACCGCGAGAAAGAGGCTGTGAGTGAACATAAATATCTGCTGTAGCCCAGATCAACTTTAAACTCCGAAAACGTTAAATGTCTAAAAGCTCAAATGGCAAATTTCTCATATCTGTTTGTATCCAGAAGCAACAAAACAGCCCGTATCATTAATACTCTTATGTTTTGTGCATCATGCAGCTGGAGCAGCAGCGGCAGCAGCTCCTGACCGAGAGACAGACGTTCCACACTGAGCAGCTGAAGCAGGCAGAGATGAAGGTTCGCCAGCAGAGGGAGCAGCAGGGGCAGCCGGGATTCACGATGCAGCATTCAGGTCTGACCACACACATGCACACACGGACCAAAAGTCAAACACCCACTGAGGAAAAAAAGGCTTACCCTCTTAGGACACAATAAAAACATATCCGGTGTGTTATTTTCTTATCTGTTGAAGTATTGTTTGTTCCAACGCTTAACATCTGGGGTTCTGTCATTACACTTCAGCCTTGCCTCCTCCTTCAGGCCAGCCAATGCCCAACCGGATGATGCCTGGTGGAGGAAACGCCCAGGCGATGGCCCCTCGACACCCCGGAGCTCCCAATGGCATGTGTGAGTGTTCCTTACTGTTGCATGCTTACTGCTTCAAAGAGCTGTAAGCATGGTCAGACTCTGTAGGTGTGATGACACTATCTTCTTCTGTCACTGTCTCAGATCCGTCCTCGCAGCCTGATGGGATAGCACCAGCTCAGCCAGGTCCTCCAGCAGCCAGTCACAGCTGAATTGACCAGAAAACAAGATGCGCGCACACACACACACACACACACACACACACACACACACATATACCAGTCCTTCTTCAACGGAAAACACACGTATAACAATGTAACACTGGCAAATATGATCAGGAACAACTGTTGAGAATTTGAACTTTGTAACTCTTCAGTACTAGTCATATGTTTATAGACACAAAAGCACATAGACGCAGTTAATGTGTATTTGGTTAACGGCTCAGTCTGTCTTATATCTGTGAAATATTTGTGCTCTGACGTCCGAGTTGAGAAATCTGAAGATTGAACTCGGCTCATTAAAGTTGTTTTACATGAAACTGAGTGTGTGTGTCTGAGTCTGTGTGTGTTTTTTAACCATCTTGTGGGGACGTAAATCTGTTTAGACAGTCACATTGAGGGACTTGCCTTCTTTTTGGGGGACATGACTCATTTTAAGGAGAACACTTAGTTTAAGTTTAGGTTAAGGTTAAAGTAAGTGTTAGGATTAGGCTTGGAGCAGTTATTTTTAAGGTCAGGGTAAGTCTCCACAAAATGAATTTCAAGTCAATGTAATGTCCCCATAAGTCATGAAAACAGGAAAAGTATTTAATTAAACATGAGTTTAGAATTCATGAATATGTCAGGCTATGAAAATAACTACTATTGTTGAAAAAAGCAGGGGTAATACATGTAGACTTACTCTGAAGACAACTCTTTGGTCAGTATGTATTCCAAGGAAGAGCAACCAGATTGTTGTCACACTCACAACTTCATGAGATGGAATTATTACATTTGCTTCTTTCATTAAAAGATATTGTAAATGCAGGCTAACCACCGCTTCACCCGGCTTTATCTTAAAGGTGCTGGAAGTATCAAAGTGCTCAAACTGGTAGAATAGATATCCTCACACTTAAATCTATGCAGAGAAGACTTTTTTTTTAGCACAAAGAGCATACAGGGCCCTTTAGACCAGTGTTTCTCAACTGGTCTGGCTGCGGGACTGAATCAGCTGGTTCAAGTTAAAATCAAAAAGTATTTAATAACACCAAATATTGTTACCCTTACATACTGTTTATATTTAATGTCTCTGCGGGAACCTGGGAAAATGTTATTGGAACACAGAGTTCTCGTCACGAGGTCCACCTTGAACTCTGTTACCACTGTTCCATAAAAAATACGCCCAAACATGGCCTTTACAGTTTCACAGTTTGAAGATTCCCTAAAACCACCATTTTCCTTGATTTGACCCACACTGATAGATCTAAATTCCATCTCAATAGATACGGGTCAAATTTGACCCTAAACAGCCTCAGTGTACAAAAACTTGTAGCACCTATATAAAAGTATAACATTTTAAAATATTTAAATTTTTGTGTATTTTGGGTCACTTTAGGAAAAGTCATCAAATGTCAGGCTAAAAGAATGACGTTTAGGGTATTTATACTGCTGTCAAATGTCAAAAAGGGGTCAAATTTGACCCGAACAGTATGTAAGGGTTTTAAGGATTGTGAATAGATGGCACTCCGCTGCATAAAAAATCCCCTTCAAAATAAAAGCACAGGATTTTTTTTTTTCCGATTTTTTTTTCAGGCAAAGGCCACTGAAAACGGGTCCGCGACCCACCAGTTGAGAATCACTGCTTTAGACCATCACATGTAGTTGAAGGGAAAATTACATACACAGCCAAAGCCATCCTCCATATCGTATCTCTTTCTAAACCAGTGGTTCTCAACTAGTCTGGCTGCGGGACCCACCATCACCCCTTAATGACAAACCACGACCCACATT
The DNA here is from genome assembly GCF_004355925.1 of Anarrhichthys ocellatus. Taxonomy (NCBI): domain Eukaryota; kingdom Metazoa; phylum Chordata; class Actinopteri; order Perciformes; family Anarhichadidae; genus Anarrhichthys; species Anarrhichthys ocellatus. The sequence continues at coordinate 2,205,115 of NW_022280044.1, read as the reverse complement.
TTCTACTTCTCAAATGTATTTAATGAAAAGATAGTGCAGTTTGAACCTGAGCTGAAAATGTCCTCTGCAGTCGTAGTAGGGAGCTCTCTTGTGCAGAGAAATTGTTCCTGTCAGTCCCGGTCCCACACATTTCACGTAAACGAGTAAAACGGCTTCATGCTTTCTTGTGCCAGAACCTCGCTGCACAAAACACACTGAGGTTTTTGCCCTCTTTTGTCCTCAAAGTAAGAAAATCCATATCTCATGTAGTCGGTGCAATTGCATTTCGCCATGCCCAATTAGCACATGAAAACAAACTTTGTGAGTGTTCTTCTACACTGTGAAATGGCGGGTGTATATTAGCATTACAAGGCATTAATGCCAAATACTGTTAAGAAGAGTGAATAACTCCGCTGCATAAAAAATCCCTTTCAAAATAAAAGCACATTATTTTATTTTTTATTTTTTTCAGGCAAAGGCCCGCGACCCACTGAAAACGGGTCCGCGACCCACAAGTTGAGAATCACTGCTCTAAACAGTAGTATACCAGAAACAGATTTAACTATTGTCAACCTGTTAGGTAGAGCTTGTATTTTTATGCTACAAAGTTAGCAGATTAGTTTGGGGATATGCATGTACATTACACTGATTAGTACGGCCTCTGAAACTAGACTACATTATACACAGGCCTCAGTGTTTCTTCTATTGCTAACTTCCTGAACAGAGCCACCTAAAGCTCTGGTTCTTAACAGCACAGTGCAACCTGGGGATGTTTTGGCCCTAATATCCAGTACTCAATCAAATGCTAGGGATTGGCTCAGTCAGGTTCAGTCATTTCTAAACAAGATATCACTGCTCAAAATGTGCCCTACTCGAGAGAAGACCATTGAAGGGCTAGATATAGCTTTAACTAAATCAAAGGTTGAGAGGTAGTTGTACTTTCAGTTTGCATAACTCTACTGAAGTAAGGATTTAAATATCTCTTGTTGCCAAAACAAACAACCTTTGTTCTTTCCCTCAGATGGTATTTTCTGAGATGAGATGGAGGATGGGAGTGGTGGAACTCATATCAGCCTTTAAATCCTAAAATATCTTCACCTGCAATAACATGTATTCTCAGGAATGTTGTATGTGAACCTGAGGTAACTGAAGCTAAAAGTATTCTTTGAAAAGCAACCATAGAAGTGTCATTTGTAAGAACAAGATCCAAGTTTGCATTTAGGCTGAAATATATCAGTTCTATAGCTTCAAGTATGTGTTAAAAATATTTGAAATGCAGCCTAACAGTGAGGAATCTAAAAATAATTTGTTCAAATAAATGTGAATGACAATACCAAAATGTAGTTCGAAACCACAGACATGTCTGCCATCTTTGTTTTTATTGCAGTTATGATTACATCAATACTTTTGCAGTTAATTTGAGAGGAATTAACTCGTCAGTCAGTTTTTATTTTTTCTTGTTTTCTACAAAGAATAAACAAACAATTATTGACATTTGAAGCTGATATTATGGAAGTGTAACATGCTCTAACATTTAAATCTAACATTTAAATATTTTGCAGTTTATTCATTTCTCAAACAAAACAAGCTTCTTTTGGAGAGATTGTTGAATCATTACCTGTAGCGCTTGTACAGTAGCCCAACTGCTAATGTTTAGGTTAAGGTTAAAGTAAGGGTTAGAATTAGGCTGGTAGCAGCAGGGTTGGGGTAAGCCTCCACAAAATGAATTTAAGTCAGTGTAATGTCTCCAAAAGTCATGAAAACACGACTGTGTGTGTAATATCTCTGAGAAAACAGGAAAAGTAATTAATTAAAGATGAGTTTATAAATGTCATAGGCTATGAAAATAACTGTTGTTGAAAAAAGCAGGGGTAATACATTTACCTCTTTCATAAAAAGATATTGTAAATGCAGGGCAACCACCGCTTCACCCGGCTTTATCTTAAAGGTGCTGGAAGTATCAAAGCGCTCAAACTGGTAGAATAGATATCCTCACACTTAAATCTATGCAGACAACACTTTATTTTTCAGCATAAAGAGCATACAGGGTCCTTTAGACCATCACATGTAGTTGAAGGGAAAATTGCATACACAGCCAAAGCCATCCTCCATATCTTATCTCTCTCTAACAGTAGTATCACAGAAACAGATTTAACTATTGTCAAGCTGTTGGGTAGAGCATGTTTTTTATGCTACAAAGTTAGCAGACTAGTTTGGGGGTATGCAAGTACATCACACTGATTAATAAGCCCTCTAGACAACATTATACCAGTAGTGGGCCGTCAGGGCCAGCAAAGCCTTCTCTACTGGCCCAGACAGAATCACAAAGTTATAGCTGTTTTATCATTTAATTATTTTTCATAAATACACTACATGTATTTGTAATAATGTAATTATTTTTTCCCATTAGCTTATTATCTCATTGCACAGCTACTGTCTTCTCCAGTTGTCCTGCTTCCAGCGCTGCAGCATTTTTGTTTCTTATCATTTTCTACAAAGAAAAAACAAACAATTATTGGCATTTGAAGCTGATATTATGGAAGTGTAACATGCTCTAACATTTAAATATTTTGCAGTTTATTCATTTCTCAGACAAAACAAGCTTTTGGAGAGATTGTTGACTCATTACCTGAAGAATTCCAATCTGCTGCCGCTGCTGCCACTGCCCCTGCCACTGCTACCACTGCCCCTGCCACTGCTACCACTGCCAGTGCCGCTGCTGCCACTGCCCCTGCCACTGCTACCACTGCCCCTGCCACTGCCCCTGCCACTGCTACAAGAGCTATTGACAGTAAACCAGTGGGGGTAACAGTGACTGCAACTTTCAAAGAACATCCTTTCCTAAAAGAATGAATTAAAAAAGAATCACAATAAGTTTGGTGATCCTCTGACTTTTCATCCATCATTCGTGTATGACTGAAATCCTGAAAAACTGCTAACATTCACATCAGCTTCAACTGTATGTTGTGTTTTGTATTAATCAGCAAAAGTTAGTATACTAAGACATTGAGCATGGCACGTTAAATATTATACCTGCTACATCAGCATGTTAGCGGTGTAATTCTGAGCTTAGCAACGGACCACTGTGATCCATGTGCAGCCTGACAGACACCATAAAATAACATTAACACTAAAATGATGTAACAATTGCTAATTACTTTGTTTTTTTACATGTCCAAAGTAAGCACAGTTTTATTGGCAACCCACCTATTAATGATATACAAACAGATCCCTATTAACTAGCTGAAGGTAAAATTACTTACCCATCAAAATCCAGATTCAAATTCATCCTCGATGTCTTATTTCTCTCTTCTCAGCAGTAAACAGACAACAGTTGTATCGTTCAGTTTCAATCTGAAGCTTTTCATTTGGTTCCAGTTTTATATGTTTCAACCCTTCCTGCACCGCTGTCAGAAGGCGTGTGCCGCGTGTTTCAACATGTTGTTATCCAATGTTATGAGCATATCGGGAAGTTTGCAGGTTTTTTTTTTAACGCATATAGTATACATTTGTTCTGTACAATCAACATATTTATTTTGATATATTTAAAGTTATATTTCTTGTACAATGTGCTAAGCTTATATTATGTAACGTATGTACCTTGGTGGCAAACACATTACACATGAAAAACAAATGACTCTTTCAGTTTCATTCTTACTCATTCAAGATGAAAAATAATCACCTCCCTTGAATGGCATCTTTTAGCCAATGTTGACTAAAAGTTCTGTTGTTCATTATGCCCTATTTGTAAAAACAATATTGTCAGATTCGCCACAGCTTGAACCGTTTCCTTGCAACAATTTAATGGTAAATCCAATTTTAACAAGAATTAAAATTCAGAAAGAATAAAACAAAAAAACAATTACCCACTTGGTGTTTTATTTAATCATCCTCTGATTATATTATAGTACCTATCAGGCAGTCACAGTGTGCTTATAATACTCCAGTGACGCCTCATATAGTGGAATAACTACCACTTCACATAACGTAATCAGCAGACTCTATTTGTCCACAGTGCTCTGCTTTATATCCATGGTCTGTAAAATATACTTGTGTGTATCACAATATTTACACAACAAATGACACAGGGTGTGTTAGCCTTGCCACTGCAGCAGAAAAGGTAAGATGCCCAACTGCACATTGCTGTTAAACACTCATAAGCTTTGTCATCACCTAGTGGCAGCACTGCTTCCTTTCTCAAAGCACCTTGAGTTTATTTTCTGTATCCATGCAGCAGACGGACACCCCTCTATTATCATGTCACAATGTGAATCTTATGCTTAGTCACACAGTATAAGCTTCTGGTTTATTTAATGTCGTGGGAGTTAAAATGAAGACAGGATTTAAGGTCCAATTATTAGTCCAGCTAAGAAAAATGAAGAGAAGGATAAAATATTGCCTTGAAACAGAGATGTGGGTAGGAAAAGCAAATATGGAGGGCTCTCCAAGCAGGGAAAAAAGAGAGAGACTCCAGGTCTCCAACAAACCAGCCTCAGCTACAGAACCACCCAGTCAGAGTCAGAACCATCGTATCACTGGACAGGACGTCGCGGCCTCCAGGGGCCCTTTAAAGAGGCTCACATGGCAATGACCCTCCACATAGTCCCTCCCCATGTAATGTCCCACACAGAGCTAAGCATCTGTTTCTAAAACATTACTCCCTTGCAAGCCTTTTTTTTTAACCACAAGGAGACTACTTCTGTGGTACTGTTTGAGTGAATTTTGTCATACAAGGTTTTTTTTATTTCTCTTTTATGTTCAGACAGCTGGAAGTGTTCACATAGTCCTGAACTCTTTCCATATTTATAGCATGCTAACATTTGAAATACATACACACACAACTATTTTTCTGTGACAATATAAGATTAGAGGTGTTTGTTGACATCCAAAAAAGAAATATGCTAAACGTACTGCATATTGAAGAGGTGAGATTCCAGACTGCTCTGAATAGACACTCAGCTGCTACCTGCTCATTCTTAGCCGTGTATGCTTTATGGATATAATTTAATAAGCAGCCTCTTCTTCTTCCTACAGAGTGGACGCTGCAACTCTGGACACACTCTCTGACACACGCAGGGAATGCACCGGAGGGAATTTGGACGTCCTGTCCACCCCTCACTGTTCAACACAGGAACAGGATGGAAAACCAGACGTGGCCTGAGCACAACATGCACAAACACATGCACGTACAGAGCTTGGCGTTGATTAAGGTGTGCATATTCTTCCATTCTGGTTCTCAGTTCGATCCATCTGTTCACCCTGCACAAGAAAACACTCATGTCTCGTCCCCATACATACTGTATGTTTGTCCTTCCTGTAAAAAGCATTGGAATTAATTCAGCTGCTATAGGATATCTACCTGCCTGTGTATCTATCGCAGCAGATATGTGTGTGTGTGTGTGTGTGTGTGTGTGTGTGTGTGTGTGTGTGTGTAGGGGGGGGGGCCGGAAGCAATTTCGTTCTGCTCTGTTTGGCAGTGCATCAGTGAACATTTTTCTGCTTCTCCATCTCCACCACTCTCCAACTCTCTCTCTTGAACACTCACCCATGTCTGTCCACCCTGTGAGTCCCACCACAGACACTCTCTCTTCCCTTTCTCTACCTCTCCCACTGTCACTCTGCCAGGTCCTTCTCGTACAAACTCCCAGTCTTCCATCGCTGAGAGTTGGGATTTGAGATATAGGGCTCAGTTTAGATTGGGTGTTTTTTTGGGGGATGATAATTGATGGAGGACAGCGGGACGCTGCAGACAGCAGGGGCTAAGATCAATTTACTAATGAGAAAAACTGCATTTCCCCCAACTATGAACAGCATTTGGTCTTAATTATTTCATAATGTATTTGACATAATCCCATTTAGGAGGAGGCTGGGTAGTCAGCCCTCCACAGGCTGTTTTGTTAGCTGTTTGTGACAGTAAAGGAGACAGAGAAATAGGAAAATGGATTAGTGTCACAGAGCAGTTATTACATAAATGTATTTGGAACCAATTCCATTATGGTACTTAGAGAAAGAGAGAACTCAAGTGGTGCAAAGGCAGTGTGAAAAGTGGTGTTTGTGTGAAGGGGAGAGGAGGAATATAATGGAAATTGAGAGTCAGCGTATTAAACTGTATGAGGGCAAGTGTAAAGGGGGGACTTTTTTAGTGGTCAGGGTGTTGGCGACGGGATGATACAGCAGCAGATGCTATTGTCAGATGCTATTGTCTGGAGCATATATCACAATATAACAGTAAGAGGATTATCCACCCATTGTGCGTGCACACACACACACACACACACCTCTGACCAAAGGCAACGTGCACCCAATAACCCCCTCACAAGCTAACCACCACCCAGCGACAGAGAGACATGATGTTCACACACACATTAGCTGTGGTGGAAATGGAGCATATTGACTTCCAGTGACAACAGACGGTGCTTAACTCCCCCATTCAGCCCCACATCAGCAACAGCAGGCTGAGGCTGGACACTGGCTTGCATTTACTCGGGTGTGTGTGTGTGTGTGTGTGTGTGTATGTATGTATGCTGGCACTTTGACGCGCAAAATCACTGTGCGCACAAAACGTGCCTTGCCGTTCTGCACCCGCGCTTTGCCGCTCGTCGCCTGTGCAGCCAGAGGGAAAGGCTTAACGGATCGCACACAGACAGGCAGGCAGCGGAAAACCCGGCTCATTAAAATCTCGTCTGCAGACACTCCGCCGGTCGCGCGCACTACTACTACAGCTCCCCGCGGTGCTACTAGTGCTGCCGACAGACCCCAAAGCGCAGAGTGACGCGCGCGCGCGCCAAAGGTGTGGAGGAGAGGGCAGCCGCACGGTTCAATGGAACCGAACCCAAGCCGTTAAACGGTTTAGAGAGAGAGAGAGAGAGAGAGAGAGAGAGACACACACACACACACACACACACACAGACACAGCTGCTGTGAGGGAGACCAACCGTTGGGGAGGTTAACGGAGAAATGGCTAAAACGGGTAAGATCTGAACTTTGGAGGTTTCGCTGTGAGGATTATAGGCGCAGCCCCGTGCAATCTGACCGGTATAACGAGGAACGGGATCACATATTGCACCAGTGAATCAAAAAGAGAAAGCCAACAAACAGTATGGCGCGCGGTGACAGTCGTTTGGGCACCTGGCAGGTGCTCCTGACCATCTCAATGGTCATCATCCCCCTGTCTGCTCACGGTAAGTCCACTGCACTAATGGAGTCCCACCCTGTCCGTGCGTTTGTGTAAGCAAGCGCGCACGTGCGTGATTCAAATCACACCTGCATTGTCATATGATATGGAAAATGACAACTGTCCATTTAATTATGCATATGGGATGCAATAGCCACTTAAAATGTGTGGATTGGTGGTTAATGGGCTCGCTATTCAATCATCTTTTCATTGTCATCACTGAGTCTTTGAGTCTAGCACGCCGGGTCTATTGATGGGCTGGCTTTGAATTCTGTGCTGTATGGACACGGATAGTTTATTTTAACTGCATTGCTAATCAATTGCAGTTGGCTATTAATAATGTCATTGGGCTCATTTTGTTGCTTTACAATTGCATTCAAAAGACTGTCAACCAATCCCTAGATGTGCTGACAAATCCAACTGTATGATTTGATATTTTCTGCCCACATATTTCCTGTCATGGTGAGAGTGGCTGTATTGATAGTTAATGACACTTGAACCGCAGGCTGTGGCCATGATCCATTCAAGCTCATGCCCATGGGAGAAAAGAAAACCTCACCCTCCTGTGATACACAGGTAACTGACTTGTTGTAAATGTTAGGCTAATATCTGGAACAGATGCTATTGTCTGGAGCATATATATTATTATGTATAAAGAAGAACGACAGGACTGTGGTTGATCAAAGAGAGAGAGAGAGAGACGTTTGACAGTTCAGTACTGCAGCTTCGACTCGCAGCGGCGGTGCGTGGCCCAGACAAAGGCGGGATTAGGTGCACCGTGGCCCGGCTCCAGGAGGCTTATTCACGTCGCTGAAAGGATTGAATTCCTCCAGACATTCAGGGGAAGCCCGAGACAACCGGGCCCGCTACACCTCTCCCCCCTCCGCCTTCTCATTTACTGTCCATCCCTTGAGACAAGGAGGCAGGCAGTGTGGAAACGAAAATCGGACACAACCAGTCTCTGCTGTGTCTCGCACACGTACACACGCGCGCTCACGCGCAGAAAATATTGTGGAAAAGTGGCAAATTTAGGAAATGAAAAAATATCGCTACTGCCGCTGCCCAGCAACAGGGTGGATCGTGCACGCGGAGGGTCGCCGGGGTTCACTTGGGCACGCGCTCCCACTGTAGCGCCCCCCCCTCTCGACGCATCTCGCGCCCTCAATGTGTAACCAGGCGTAAATACAGTGACATATTGACCGGTAAAAATACGCCAGTCGTCCTGTCTGTCATGCTTTAAATCCCAGCGACCACGTGGCTGTCGACATATGTGTTTCATTAAATAGAATTCACTTTTCTGGCCATCTGGGTTGAATATGAAGCGTCAGAAGATGTTTGCTTTTTTCTCCATGACCCTTAAACAGAATGGACCAACCAATAAAAGTAAACCACAACACAGACAATGGAACATTTAAATACATAAAGGCTTATCTCAAGTTATCCTCTAGATTTTTCAATTTAATGTTCTGCTTATAAAATACCAGAAAATTGGGTAAATGGACATCAAAATTGTTAAAGCCCAAGGGGGATGAAAAAAAGCTGAAAAATCAGCTCTTAATCAGGTAATTAATTAATCAAAAATTAACTAATCATTTCAGCTCTCAGTAAAACCAATACGTCTTTACACAACAACATATAGAAACAGATTGTCCTTGATAGCCACGTAATATGGATGTAATCCAGAGTGGGTGCATACTGTGAGGTCCATCTGCCCTGCAGCCCCAGAAAGCTCAGGATAAGTCACAATAGATCAGATCATCAGCATCTCCCTGACTCCTTTTTATTTGCACGCACGCACACACACACACACACACACACACACTGTCACACACGGTGAGGAAGAATAATATAGGCATGGATGTAATGGGCGGATGTTGCAGGTTGACCAATCATATTGGTGGTAAATTAGATTACATGTTGTAGTGGTGCCTCATGCATTAACTGGGACCTTAACTTGAGTGCTGACTGAATATGGTGGTTTTAGTACAAACAGTGTGTGGATGTGCATTGTCACAAAGTAAGACTATTGTGTCTCCATCCAACAACAGCGTGTAGGACACTTATCCATGATTCCAACTGCGTCTTGCTGGTTCGGTGAAAAGGCTGATGGGAATCTAACCAATCACAGTGACTTCAGGTATAACACGTCAACTTGGTGACATGCTGCGCGTGATGCCAGAGGTGAAGAGCTGTTTTCACACCATTATGAAGACGGAAATTGCTTAGCAGGCGAGTGTGCATTCAATATGCTCGTCTTGCCCTTGTAATCTCTTCATGTTCCCTTTTGCTCTTGTAATCTTGTAAAAGACTGCCAGCTGCTAACAGGATGCTGCATCTAAGTCTCAACAGGGAACAAATTGGCACTGTGAACCTTTAAATGAAATTCGAATCAGTTGTAATCAGTTTTAACTGGTGGAGCATGTCTATCTCGTTCACAAACTGTGAAGCATTCAAGTTCATTCCACCTCGGTTTTCCCAGAGATGGAGTTGGCATAACACTTACTGCCTGGCTGGCTGATTGATCGAAAAACAAGAGAGAGCGAGAGCACGAACACTGGATTCTCTGTTTCCACTGCAACTCCCTCGCTCCGCTCTTCCTTTCAACATGGCACCTCTTTACATCTCACCATGGCAACTGCAGTGTGTGTGTGTGTCTGTGTGTGTGTGTGTGTGTGTGTCTGCGTGAGGTGAATCTCATGGTTCCTCAGCCACCACTAGTCTTTGTGACTCGAGGCACGTTCAGATGGTTTTAGTATTAGCTCTGAATGAAGTGCCAGACACTGAAAGCAGTGATCTCATTGGACACAGTGATTTCAGGGTGGCAGTGGGAGAGAAGTCGTCCAGCCAAGTATTTTTTACGCTTTGGCTGTTTGTGCAGATGTACCAGGCCCGTGGAAAAGTGTGAAGAAGTGGCTTTGTGAAATTCTGTCAAGTGCAGGGACTTCATTCCTTCTTTCTTTCTTGTTCCCTTTTCCCTTAAAAAGGCAGGGAACCAGCTTTGTCCAAAAGTAACAAAGTCCACTCTCCAGAACCTTGCGTGTAATTCAGAAATGAGCTTTAGAGGTGCTGGGTTTTATTACTTTTTGACACGGTCCAGCTAGCTGTTTCTCACAGTTTCCAGTCTTTGTGGTAAGCTGAGCTAACTGGCTGCTGCTGGTTTCTTCACATTTTCTTCACTTGATTGGAGTCAAATGTTTAAGCTGAGCTGAACACACAAACCCAAGATTCCATGTTTTTAGATTTCTTTATGTTTTACCAATTTTTTACACATTACCCCAAAATTCACTCTGTAGGTTTTTGGTAATTTAAAAGAGTTGTGTGTTTGAACAACGGTTGCACAGAATGAGTCTGTAATGAATGGCCCATCGGTGAGCTGCTGTGTGTTAAAAGGTTTTAAGACCTCCCTGTCCTCTGTCTGTGTCTCTTCCTCTTTGTGTGTGCAGCTTTCACACAATATTGCCAAGTACAGGAGAAGTGTCGTACCAGTCAGCCTCTAACCTATTGCTCTAAATCCTAATCTAATCCTCACCCAGTCTCGCTCACCAGAGCACATTTTTCAGTCACTCAATGTGCTTAATCCTACATCACTGTAGTCCGATTACACGACCGTCTTCAGCTCTTGTTCTGATTTCCTCGACAATTAATCACTTAGCTCTTAAACCACAGCAGGTTTTTTTGCTGAGCCGCACTTTTCAACAAATCAGATCTCTGATGAAAACACATTTTGTGCAAATTGCATATATTTATTGTATTGTGTGTTGTCAAATTCAGCTGACTCTACGGTGAAGGATATTGTGACTTAAAAGTATTCTCTTTTAAAACTAGCCTGATACAGCCTGAAGGCATCTCTAGTACAACTGTAGGGATCTATTTAAATTATTTATATCTCATCCTTGGGCCACAATCTTTAGCAAACACAACACAGTCAGCTCCTTGGGATTAGCTCCAATTAAAAAAAAGAACAGTCTATATATACACACTTATAAATACGTGCGTGTATGTACAAGCCTTTGTCTATAATTTTGTCATCCACATTAAGATTATATAACACAGAATAACAAATTTGACAAACTCCCACAGTGCTCTAACATTGATGCAGTGTTGAAAATAATATTATGTTAAAAAGGGAGTCAATCGATTATTTACACATCAAAGTCAGTTGACCTGTCATGTGGAGTACTAAAAAGCCTGTGTTATAAACTGGTTTGACATTTTGGGAAATTACCCGTCTTTTTGTGAGTTAGATGAGAAGATTAATACCACTGTCATCGCTGTATCAATGTTCTCATCTAACTCTTGGCAAAAAAGCAACTCACTGTATATTCCAAAATGTCACACAATTTCTTTAAATAGATTGTGTAAGCCAAGTAGATAGAGTCTGATAAAAAAGACACAATTAAGATGAATTATAGGAAGCGTAGCATCAAGTGTTTTTGCAGCTTGACCCATGGTTGAGATTTCAGCCTCTGGTTGGGACAATTTGTTTAATCTGACTCTTGTGAGTCCCTCAACTTTATGGAATTGCTTTTTTAATGTCTTTTTTTGTGTGTCTGACTGACAGGGAGGCATTCACTGGTCAGGCACCATCATCACCACCACAACCAATCATCTTTGAACAAAGAGGCCCTGAACACCAGGATGGTGCTCAGCGATGACTCTGCTGAGCTGGACCACCTGATTGGAGCAGGGGTCGGGGCCAAACTCCCACTCAGCTCAACCAAACATCACCAGTCTCACAAACACGCCCACCTCGACGTTGAAGAGGAGGACTCACCTGTGGGGGAGGAGCTCACTGCTGGAGGGGCGGGTCCAGACCAGCCCGGAAACCCCATGTCCGATGACGTCATCACCGTGGAGTTTCACAGCCCTGCGCCGGATATTTTGCCCTCTGATGTTGCTCTGGATTGGGCCAAAGCCCCCAAATCCCAGAAGCAAAAAGCAGGAGACCCAACTGCATGGACGCTTTCTGACTTTTACGACTACCTGTCCTCCGATGACGACCTCTCGGCGCTAGACGCGACTCCAGAACCTGAGCCCACGCCTTCACTCCCACCTGAAATGGAGGACGAGAATCCACTCCTGGCTAGTTCTCCTGCTGTTCCTGACAACATGAGTACTAGCACAGAGAGCTCACCAGCTATTCCCATGCCCGGGAAGGACAAAGATGATGGGTTAGGCTTGGGTGGCGCCATGGGGGCCGACGGCTGCAGACTGGGCTTTGTGCGCTCTGGACCTGGGGTTTGTGTGTCTGAGTGTGACATCAAACCCAATTTCTGCTTCAATGGAGGAATGTGCACTGTGGTGGCAGGAATGGGAGCCTTCTGCAGGTGAGAAAAACACAAAAAATGTGTTAATTTCACCAGCTGTTTTATTTGTACTGTATGTACTGTACAGTATGTGAGTGGCAGCAGGGGTGTTTGGGGGGGATTGTTGGGTGCAAAAACATTCCCCTTTTTAATTGTCTTGTTGATTTCCAATATGTTCCCTTTCCAACACAAAAGAAAAGATTGAGGACACTTCAGACAAGCGTACAGACACCGAAAACACAGACATGCACATAGAAGGTTGGCTTAATGTGTCGTTAGGGTTCGAGAAGATCACAGCAGGGTCGCCAAAGGATTAGCTCAGTTTTGACGGCGTGGGGTAAAGAGTGTGTGTGTTGACAGCTGATGTAGACACACATATAAAGTATAAGGACAATACAGTAAGGTCAGGGAGGCACACACACACACACACTCCTTGTGCACATTCACAGACACACACTCGAGCACGTACACCACGCCTCGATAGCACCATCTGTTCTATCCAGTAGACTGCGTGTAAGCTTGGAGGTAGACTGTTGCTCATCTCAAATACCTGGTGAGTAACAGCGCACACACGTTTACTCACACTCACTCATGCGCGCACACTTCAAAGACACGCTCAAACACTCAATAAGGAAAAGACACACACACACACACACATATGCACGCACGTTTGCTGATCCTTTGATCTCATTAAGGGCTAGGCTGCAGACCGAATCCCTGCTTTGCTGGACAGACCTCAGGACACTATGTCATCAGCTCTTAGTACCATTTTACACTCTTTACTCAGGCTTACATGCTGTGGCTATAAATATAGTAAATACAATAGTGCAGTGGGTTTAAACCTCTTGGCTTTTTTTACACGGCAGGTAAGCAGAGAGGAAGTTATTTAGTGATGTTTTTCTGATCGTTTCATTGATCAAAAAGGCCAATGTTGCCCCTTTGTGTTGCTTCACATCCAGGTGCAATGTGCAGGACTACATCTGGAACAAAGGCATGCGCTGTGATTGGGCGGTCACAGAGTTCCAGGTGATGTGTGCAGTGGTGGGCGTGGCCTCCCTGGTGGTCATCTTCCTTTTCATGATCATCGTATTCTTTGCCAAGAGGCTGCACCGCCTCAAGACTGAGAACAAGCGCCTTCGCAAACGCAGGTGTGTGTGTGTGTGTGTGTGTGTATGTGACAATGTAAAATCATGTGTTGTGAGAGAGGTGGCTGTGACTGTGTATCAGTCTAATTCCTGTAAGGCCTTACAACCTGAGAAAGGACGTTGAACTCAAATGATGAAGAGGGCATAGGAACAGTAAAGGGGGAGAGAGGTGAGAATGGAGTTAAATGGAGATGAAGTCAATTGTCGATAAGCAGTGAACAGTGAGAGAAATCCATGTAATCCATCAAATTAGATTTTGTAGTCACCAGCTGCAATGTAGTCTTTAGAGTGGATTTAATTCTCTTTGGTAACCACTGAATTATTTAAGTTCTCAGAACGAGACGATATATTTTTGTGAATGACATGTGTCTACCAGAGGGTTTAACCCCAGTTTCAAACTGTGCAGAGCAACGCAGGAAAATATGAACCAACAAATATAAACTGCAAATATTTCTGACACAAACATCTCTGTCTTTGCCGTCCTGCAGTAAGTACCGCCAACAGAGCAGCGAGCCACAGACAGACGGCCTCTCCGTTTCCACAACGGCCGACGGCTCGCAGCCAAACGTAAGGAAACTGTGTGACACCCCTCCGATCGCTCCCCAAGCTCACACTCACAACCTGGCGTACTATGACAACATTATCTGTCAGGTACGCCCCAACTCTCCTCATGTTTATTCTGCTTTTTTTTCTCCTTCCATTCAACGTCTCTGTTCATCATCTTCGTCTAACTTTTCAGTCCCATCATCTGCATCTACGGTTTATTTCCCGTTTGTCCGTCTGTTGTATTCTCCATCTGTATTCCTCTTTGTTCATGACATCCACTCCTATGTTTTCTCTCTGGCAGCTGACATAGTGATTTGATTTCTGTCTTTCTGTGTCTATGCATGGCCATCTATCTGTTCCTACCCACAGTACTCACGCCAACTAACTCGTAGTGTTGTGCACACATCTTTGTAAAGTGCCCTGTTAAATGGGATTTCCACCAACAATTTCAACTGCATAGTATGTGTGTGTTTAATGCTATCCCCCATCAGAGGCCATCAACAACCAGCTACACCTGGGAGTATAAACCCAGAAACTCTTATAATCACTTCCAGGTAAGCACAGTGGAAACGTCCACATTGCGCTACAGCAATTTCCCCTTCCTGGCTTTGCTTTGAACCCACTGTGCAACTGCTAGACACCAGATACGGCCCTCCATTTACTGCAGACCTCACTTCCACAAAACTCTTTCTGCATCTGATCTTGTATCAGCTGCATTCCAGGTACACTGTAGGTAGAAATGATTAATCACCTCCTCACAAGGGTTTCCTGCAATAGTGTGTGATTAAATAGCTAGCTCCCACATGTTCTGCCTCTGTGCCTTCACAGCTTCCTGGGAAGCTTTATTAAAAAAGCTGGGCCTCCATTTTGTTTTAACTCCAGGCTTCACTCTTGCACCGATGAAGTTCAGACAGCCATTTTAGGGTCCCTGTGTTGCAGGTTTCCCCTTTTCTTCTGCCAAAGGTTATGCATGTAGTGCTTCTATAACGTGAGTTACATAGAGGCATGTGTGTGTGTGTGTCTGTGAATATGAATACATACGCATTGATGCACTCATTTCTATCCATGTTTGTGTGTTCGTGGGGTTTTGTGCCCCTGCTGTGGTATTCAACAGTCACCCAGTTGGGTTACTAAGCCAACACAGTTTATAGGGTTACTGATGCATGCTTAAATTCTCAATCTCAGTAAACATTGGCAAATCGTCTTAACAGAGGCAGATATAAACAGAGATTAACCACACACAGCATATAATGTCAGAACAGGACAAAACCATTTAGCTCCCAGAGCTTTAAGCTTTGTGAACTTGTTGTCTCTGGTGTGAGCGGCCGTTTAGTATGTAGCCAGTGTGACCGATCGATGGTGCCCTACTTACTGTCTGCTGTTCCTGTGACCTTCAGATGTCTGTGACATGCCAATCAATCGTTGACTTGGTCATTTACAAGCTGACACATGCAGACGTACACAATAGTTTTATAGTCATAGACAAACACAGCTCTTATGCTTATTGCATGCAAACACAAAGCACAGACAGATGGATTTTCAAAAGCGTATATTCATTTGCAGACCATTAGCAATACCTGGCTGGGCTAAATGAAGTGAACAAATTGTGACTTGCTTTTTGAATAATAACTCTGCTCTCAGAGCTCCGCTGGCATTTAAGTGCAGTGGTTATAGATGTGTTTGTGACTTCTGGGTGCTCTAAATGTCAGGTCTAGAGGTTAAAAGCCCCTGCAGACGCTTGGCCTGCAATGCAGTTTTTTAAATGTCAGAGGTCCGATTGGTATTTATTTTACTAATGCTGAGGCCTGATTGGTTGATTAAATAAAAGGCTAAGCATACAGCTGCAGTACCAGCCCATACAGTGACCCGAATCAGCTCAACAATTATCATCTCTAGCATAAGGAAGAAGAACCCAGCATGACCCGTGCCTCTGGTATGTCCTTGTCATTTATATTTCTATTATCAGGGAAGGGTGCAGAGTGCAGACTCCCATGTGCTTCCTTCATTACACATGCTGTAGCCAGCCTCTTCTTTTCACCCTTTGACCAGGGGCTTACCTTTGAGGGTATAATGCACCACAGAAGTCCATGCAATTATTCTATTTTGTGCAAGCTTTGTTAGAACTACAACTAGAGTGGTTTCCTATTAAATGATGTCCTAGTCCAGTGAATTGGACATGTCAAGAAATGTTACCCCATCCGTTTAAAAGATGTGTAATACACATTTCATATACAACAGATTATACAAAAAGGAATCATGGTGGGAAAGCTATTAAGTCTTCAAGAGAGACATGCAGAAAAGCATTTCAGGCGTCGCACAGACTCCCTCAGGTGCACACACACCAAAACATGCAAACACAAGGAGCTGACGTACTTTGCAGAACATCTACTTCCATATGTCCTATGTGTCCTGCGTGTGTGTATTCAGGTGCGTTTGTACATGTGAGTGCGAGGTATATATAACGAAGTATTAAACTCCTCACAGGAAGACCCTCAGAAGCAGGAATACCCGGCAAAGTCCTCACAAGCCAAGGAGGAGGGGTCGATGAATATCCTCAACTCTCATTCCCCCAAACACGAGAACAACCGTCCAACCTCTGTTGTCCCCGACCAGGCCCACACCCCCAACAACACCGAGGAAAATGCCGAGGTAAACTCGCTCCAAAACAACTTGGTTTAATATCAGCATACGTCAAACTGTGCTGCTGGAGAATCAGACCAAAATATTAAACGAGCACACAAACTAAAGCAAATTCTTATATATTGTTGCAAAGTGCATACTGTGTATTTTTAACAGTCCAATCAGGCCATAATGTCAAAAACAAGCACAACATGAATTTAAGGATACAACTTGAGAAGCACAATAGTCCTGTTTACATGGCTGCCATGCCGATGCTGATCAGATAGTGGCGCCTCCTTTCTTCCCTTCTATCGCCTCTTAAACTGGACTAAAATCTCTGGCTTGGACCAACTAATGACTTACTTTCCTCTCTACTGATGCCCTGCCTTGGTCTTCGGCCAATGAACTCTCGCTCCTTCATTGTCTCCTCTTCTGTTTCCCCAACCCCCCCGCCTCTGCCTGCCCCGCCTTACTGTCTCTCTCTCTCTGCCCGCATGCATTGTTGTTATTGACGAAGTGTCTGAAAACGTAATATTTGCAAAAGAAGTAAGTGGAAATCAAGTGAATCTGTATTTGCGAACTATTCATGTTTGACATTGCTAATAAGTGGATGCGTCTAGATTATATGAGGTCAAAATAATTGCTTGGAGTTGATATTTGAACCATATACATATATTACACACACTGTGTCTTGGTTTTTAATGTGATTTATAATACTTTAATGTACTTGAGGTTCTTTTGTACTTTTTTGGGTATGGAGGATTATAGTTCACAGTTGTTGGAATAAATCTTTTTAATTTTACCCAGCTTGTCCCTGTGTGTTGCTATGAGCTCTACTTTCCTTCTCGCTCTCTCTTTCTCTGCATGTCTGCTCACGATGAAGCTAACTGCTGCCCAAACTGCTCCCCTGCTAATAATAACTGACTGCACCGCTGACCCTGCTTTTGTGCTACAGTAGGCTGGTCACAGATTACACCACGCAAACAATGGTTACCGTGTGCCCATTCAGCACCATGGACAGCTCTCCAAAATGAATGGAAGCCACCACAGGAGCTTGAAATATAACTCTTTTTTTAATTCTCCCTCTCAGAACATTAATATTTCAAGCTCGCTTTTTACTTAAAACCTTAGTGTTGTTGCTGAGAAAACAATAAGGAAAACATGACATTTAGTGGAGACCAAATAAACAGAGCTAATTGGCGAGTGAGTATTGGACTTACATTCATTCAATGGCCACAAACACAACTCCAAATGAATGCTGCTGTTGCTCCATTTGCTGGATGTGTAAATAGGCAAGTATTGTCGTTTTAACTTATAAGGCGATAACATGTCAGTGTTGTCTTCACAGCGTGTTTACCCTGCCCCCAAGTGGCTAACAAATCAGTTGTTGCAGATTTAAGATAATGTGTCTGTGCCCAGGGATTTATTGTCTCATAATTCATCCATGCCTGTATTTCTTTTGATATTTTTTGATTTCTTCATTTTGGCCTCCGTGACTGTTCCTACATTGTTCCATCCTTCTCTACTTGCCATATTTCCACATCAGGATGAAGTCACTATTGGCCTGCAAGTGCTCCTCCCCAAAGAGGCCAAGCTCCACTCAGAGACCAGCTCGCCTCTTCAGTACGACGTCTTCCTGTACAAGGTTGCCGACACTGGAGACTCCGCCTCTCCCAGCCAAGCCCCTCACACTCGCAGTGCCAACTCCTCTCAGCCAATACCTAAATCGCCCAAAACACCCAAGACGCCCAAGTCTGCCAAGGTGCCCAAGTCGCCCAAATCACCCAAACACACCAAGGAACACCCACCCAGTAACCATGAACCCTTGTCTGGGAAGCGCTCCTCACCTAGCCTTCACCCCTCACCCAGTCATCACTCTACTCCTATTGGCTATTCTTCCCCCACCTGCCATCCGTCTTCCCATCACCCGCCCTCTCAGTACAAGTGCATGCCCACCTCCTCCTCCTCCACCCCACCTCAGTTACGCAGGCCCAGAGGTCGGTTGCAAGGTCCCGGATCAGAGTGCTCTCGGACCGGGAGAGAGTACCAGAGTGGACACCTACGTCCATCACCCTCCTCCCCTCACCTCAACCAACCTCCTCCATCCCCATCCAGGGTGAAGTACAGCCCGGTCAGCACCCGATCTCTGCCACCACTCTCTTGACCTGGCTCTCCACCCAGCCTCATACGTTCACACGCACAAACATCTGTCTTAATCGAATCTAATCGGTGATATGTCCATCATGGCTCTAACTTTTTTTAAATTAGTGATATATAGATTATCCATCCATCTATCATCCATCTTTGCACCCTGCCTCCTCACGTTTGTACCTAGAGGAGGAGCAGGTCACCTGGTGTTGGTCAATGGAGCCAGAAAACTAGAACTGGGACAACTGCCTACACCACAATCTCTCAAACCCAGACATGGATGCACCGAAATACACGCATACAACATCGCGTAGTTGCTGCAGCCAAACACTCACACCTTCTTGTAAATAATAATAATAATAACCTCTCAAAGCTCAGGTTACTGCTCACACAAGCACAAAATGAACCACTACATGTGAATATGCTCTCCTAGCATGGTGCCAACGTCAGCGACTGCTGAGGATATTGTTCAATTAAGGATTCATATAGGTTTACGTCATTAGCCTTAGTATTATCAATTGTTTGTATAAATATTTTGTGGAAGATTATTTCGTGTTTTCACAGGCTTTTTTTTTGGTATGTTTTTCATGTTTCTAATCCTCAATAAATAGACAAAACAACAAAGTGTGCAGTATTGTGTTCTAAAGATGGGGAGAGCGAAGAGGAAAGAGGAAAGCAAAGACTAAAAGAGACAGCAAGGCTGAGAGAAGAGACAGAGGGGTTTCCATTAGTGTTGCCAAGCTGCAAATTAAGAAGATATGAGGGACTCCGCTGCCCCCTTGTGTCCACAGCAAACACTGGAGCTCCAGACACATTTCAGGTTGAAAGCCAATCAGTGGAATCAGATATAAAAGCAGTAAATCACAGAAATCCCATTTTAACGGTCTGTTTGTCTACAGTATGAACTACAGTGTATTGATTATGTAGCATACGTGTGTCTGTGCATGAGACTCACATTAGAGAGCCATTGACTGTGTCTCCATATTCCTGCAGTTTGAGAAACACTGCCCGAATATATGTTATTAAAAACAAGATGCAGCTCACGTTAACCTTCGCTGAATGACGGACACTGTGGTCAACAGAGCGTAACAGTAATACTGTGAATATAGAAAATAGTTATGAAGTTCAAACCAGACGAAGCACACGACTGGAAGCTAATGTAGTGAGTTACCTGAAGCAGAAGCATTGGAGAGTGAGAACCACACCGGTATTTAACTACTAACCAAAATGGCTTTAGCAGGTAACTTTAGTTGTTCAATTGACCACAGCTGACTAACATTAGCTAATTAATTAAAGCTCGCTATCTTTACCAGTGCACTTTTCCCCGTTGCACTTTCTTTTGGTCGCTCGTGTATTATTGCATTTATTGTATTTTTGTACAACACAAGAACAATACTAGGCCAATGAATTATTTGTCTGTAAATATAGAATAATTGACAGTAAAATATTGACAAATATAACCGTTAATAACATTTTTGTAAATTTGGTTTACCTTTATCAGGAAAAACAAGCGCAACAAGGGAACTCCAGTTAAAATCCTTTCTTTAAGCAACAGATGTTATTTTAATAATAATATGTTTTACAGGCAGACTGTTAAAAGAGTATTTCAACATTAAGAAACACATTCAGAATGGTAGTAAGTGTTTAATTACCACATGGGGCGCTATCACAAAACCAAATATACCATTCTACCTTTTATGTTGTGATTTTGTCTCAGAGGAAAATACCTGATTCAGAGCAGATATGGATGCTGTAACAGAAGAAAACACTGAAACAGAAAGATTTAACACGTGTGATAAAACACACTCAACTACTGATACTGACAAAAGAACACTGCATGTATTCAATCAGGATCCATCCAGTTCAAACACACACAGCTCGTTTTATTCCCTTTGGATCCTTTTATAGTTTCTCCTGCACTTTCCCCTCATGTTGTTACTGTATTATTTATAACGTGAAGGGTAGTGCTTCTTTCGTCTTTGGCGTTCAGGGCTTGAATGTGCTTACCTCTTGCAGAAGGCACTTCTGTTTCTTCAGGCAATTCCAATTAAAAATCTAGGGCCTGTTTCACACAATGTGACCTCTTCCACTGTGGTTAACAGCTGTAGGCTGCAGTGGCTCAGCCAGCTTTTATTCTCTGACTATTTCCTGGATGAAAAGCACATTCTCATTCCAGATGGATTAGGTGAAGGTGAAGTTATCCTTCCGGCTGTACTCGGCTGTGTTGACGTGAAAAGAGTAATTGACAGGTTTCAAAGTGTCTGTTTCCCTCAGTGACACTCAGGGTCTCTAAAGCCCTCCTGTCCTGCTCCACCTGCAAGGTGCTTATGGTGTGTCCTCAATATGTCCTCAGTTGTCTTTTTGTTTTTAGCTGTTGAAGCGTTCAGAAATGCCCCAGTGCAGGGCATAGAAGAGCCCGGTGGTCTTGATAAAGTTTCATTTTGGAGTGACATTGAAACTAAAATAGTACTTTCTTATTTGGAAATATGAGGTTTTTCTGGTATTCGTTTTTCTCTATTGATGCATCAAATAATAAACATTGTATTCAACATTTTAAATTTCAAATTAGCTGAAATAAAGGAAATGTCTATAGATCCAATAGTCACGATAGAAGAAAACCCCAATTCATTCATTTAGCAACATTAAAAAGCAGATTCTTTTGGAACAAAACCCAAATAAAGTGTCTGTCTGCAAACTCTGGTCCTATCATCAGAGACCTTTTTCACTTTCCAGCTTTTCTCTGAAAAGAGGTCTGTTGTCACGGATCACAGCCAGATGTAAGAGCACATCAGCCTGCTCAAACAAAGTTCAAAACAACCTTTCAGGCTTGGTCTGTGTGTCTCGCAGTCAAAACTGAGAGAATGTTTGAGGAAAGGGTGAAACCAGCCACAAAATAATAGTGAATGGGGAAAAAATATGCTCATAAAAATATATATATTTGAATGACTTAAAGTTTGATTGCAAAAAAATACAACTTCTTTGTCCACATTTGTTACTTTTGTGACTAATTTAGCAGAGAGATTTTTCAGATCTTTGCAGTCCTAAACCCCTAAATTAGCTTTCTATATGTAGAAACTCAAAACATCACTTTTCAGCGTGTTGCTGCCACGCCAGAAAATTAAAAAAACAGATCAGTATCACATTATAACGTGAACGGTTTATTGTTATAACAAGATATTTCCACCGTGTGACATTACATCATACGTTGTAAGATTTGAATATGCTACTATTTATCCTGTTATAACGTGAAACGTTTCAAGTGATCGTGAAACTCCTGTTTGAGTGAGGAAATATTGTGTGAAGAACGGATAAATTGAAGAGTGTGGCTCAATTACACGATTCATGCTTGGGTTGAGACATGCCCTAGGCTGCTTAACTCCTCTGAGATGTCACCTTGCACAACCTTCTCTCCAACCTGCCCCACTTTGGTGTGTGTGTGTGTGTGTGTGTGTGTGTGTGTGTGTGTGTGTGCACGCAGCTCCTGTATAAACCACTGAGTGGCGGTGTTGCCCCGCAGTCCAACGTGCACTGCTACTTTAGATACAGATAAGACCCCCTGGCACTTTGAAACCGCTGATCTGCATCTTCATTTGCATTCACTCTCTGTCGACTGAGGGAATGTAAACTGATTCAACGTGATACTGTGATAATTGATATTGTTATCATGTAGATATCGGGGCGATCTTTGATGATCTTGGGCGTTTAAAGCTCTGCAGGGGAGGAGATGAGAGCTGGGATAGTGCACAGGTATGTGTGTGTGTGTGCACGATAAATCATATGTGATCTGTAGTTAATGCAGAGCTGGGTTGATGAGATGATATCTTTGCATACTGTATATGTAGATTGTGTGTGTGTGTGTGTGTGTGTGTGTGTGTGTGTGTGTGTGTGTGTGTGTGTGTGTGAACGATAGGCCTACTGAAGTGTATTGCCTGCTGGCAGCCACATTACTGCCTCTTTAAGTACGGCTACAAAGTTTTTTTGCTGACCCAAAACAGATGTAATTTATCTCTCTGCCCTCCCTTCTGTTTTACCCCCACCCTCACCTCACACACACACGCACACACACACACACACACACGCACGCACACACACGCACACACGCACACACACACACACACACACACACACAAATGTCTCCTGAGATAGCAGATGAAGGATTTTATAATTAGTGCATTTGCCTACCCACACAATGCAGTGAATTGACTTTATTTTCATACAAAGCCCAGTTTGATTTTTGATCGAAGCGTTGATTCATCTGTTTGTTGACTTTCAGAAGAAACAGGAATGTCAAACATGTTTCCTCTGTCTACCAAATCTAAAATACGGACTATAATACTCCAATAAATCTGGATAATCTGATCGACTTTATTTATCTGTTGTTCATCCTCAACAGAAACATTAACTATATTTGTATGTATGGTTTTCAAGTTGTGTGTTTAATCCTTTTTAATGTGTCTTACTCTCCACAATATTAAGAGTCTCCCTCCCACTCAATATCTCGCTCTCTCTTTTTGTTGTTGTTGCTTTTGTGTCCGCTCTTCTCTGTGAGTCAGGCTAAATGGCTTTCTATTCAGGAGTGAGAAATGTCACCACTTTGTGTGCGTGCATGGGTGTGTGCAAAGGCAAAGTGTGCACTTTTTTGCGACACTACACTGTAAAGTCACTTCATCCAAATCACAGACAATACATTTTCCCACTTACACATACTGGCCTCTTGCCATGCAAATAGTTTGGGTTTTATTCATCTGGATTTGTTCAAATGTCATTTTTTTATTTGTTTTTATCTGCATACCTTGGTACCACTATGTGTTGTACATGTATGTGTGTGATTTAGGTCTGACGATATTCTATAACTTTTTAAACAATCCCATGAAATGACCAAAACTAACTTCATTGTCGTCCAAAATCCATTAACAACAACGAGCCACGTGACGTGTTGTTTCATCACGATGAACATGGGGGCTGTAGTATATTTTGAGTTGATGCCACACGCACCATCCTGCTTCTGTAAATACCCACACACACACACACACACACACCAAATGTCTATTAATCCGCCTCTGAAAATGCTTCCAAACAAATGCACTTTTTATTTCTGTTTGAGAGACGTTTACTAAATATCTGTTAAATGCCAGACAGGAAGAGCAGTTAACTCCTCTCAAAGTCTTCTCTCCCTCCTTCCCCTCCTTTTCGTCTGCTTCTTCACCTCCTTTTCTTCTGCTTCTTCTCCTCCTTTTCCTGCTGTCATTTAGGTTTTCACCCGCGGTAGCTTCCCTCTCTCTCTTTACCCCCCTCCTTCAACCCCCCCCCCCCCCCGGCTTCCATATTGATTTACTCAGTATCCCGTTGTCACATTCTTGCGGTGAAGGTTTCCGGCTGAAAAACCGATGACATTTACCTCCCAGTCACCACACGGCTCATTTAAACCCCACTACACAGTGCACTACCTTTTACAGTTCATGCTGGTGCTGTGGAAGTTAAAGGGTGATTGCAGACATTCTGAACATCCAATGGTGTAATGAACCCCTTATATCTGAGCAGTGTGAGTCAAAAGCCTGATTGTTTTTGAACATGTTGGTGTTTGTTCCCAAACTTTGCCTTCTCCTTGTTCCCCATCTTCAGGCCGACTCTACTTTCCTCCATTGGCCCTTGTTACCATGGAGATGTCTCAGCTCCAAGAGGGGCTTTATTTAAGAGTAAAGAGTGAGACAATGAAAGGCAATGAGAAAGACTTTTTTTGTCAGGTAAAATAAGTAGAGAGAGACACACACACACACACACACACACACACACACACACACATAACATACAGTATCTGAGGGCAGGATAGGAACACCTGTGGAGAGGAACGTGGGGACCCAAAGGCTGCACCCTGCTTTCACCCAGTGGTGCTGGAAGGAAGGAACCCAAATTTACCAACAGGGGTGGGAGGCATCACACACACCGCACACACACACACACACACACACACACACACACACACACCGCACACACACACACGTGCTCATGAGACGCAGGTGTGCACATTGGGAGGGACACAGCAGGACCACCGGCAGTGAGGCTTAGAGGGGATGTGCGGTGACGGTTGTGAATGTGAAAAATACAAGCAGGGTTCTTCTCTCTTTTCCCACGTAAAGCCTCTCATTGGATTAGATTATAATAAAGAACACTCATTCAAATATCTGTACTTTTGGATCACTTCATCTCCATCGAGCTGTGGAAGCTTGAAGAAATGTATGTACAGAATTTAAGGATTTGAGTCGATTAAGCAGCTTCGGTGCCGCGATAGAAAGAAAACATTATGCAATACATGATGCAGTGCAAGAGCTCGAGTCAGAACAATCAATTCACAAGTGGCTTTATCATAAACATATAAGCTTTATTCAAATGTCTCTCAGACGCCTCTGTTTGCAGCCTATGATTGTATTCAGTCTAATAAAAATAACTTCATATTGTCTTTCTGGTTAGGAGATTAATCCTCGTATTAATTGACTTGAGAGCTTATATAAATAATTCCAATGCCTACTGATGCTGAAGTCGGTGTGAAATTGCATTAACGTTCTGCCATTTCCCTCTTCTCTCCTGCTTAGTGACTCGTTACCGTCACCACTGACTTACGAGTGGCTCTCTGACTGAGGGAGTTAATGTGTTCAAGAGCCAGCTGTCCCTCAAATAACACACTCAATAATTCATATTGCACAATGTGTGTGTGTGTGTGTGTGCGTTGAGATGCAGGTCACTTTAACACTTTTGTGTAAACTCGGCAAAGGAAGTAGCAACATAAGTGCTGACCAGTCATGGGCGCAGAATTGTTGCTTACTAAGGAGGGAATAAAACAGTGTGTGTGTGTGTGTGTGTGTGTGTGTGTCTGAGAGAGAGAGAGAGTCACAGAAAGTGTATGTGTGCAGAGCGATCGGGAGGGAGGCTGTGTATGTCCTCTTTACTAATGGAAATCAGAGCTCTCACGTGTTGAGCCAGCAGAAGAAGAGAAGGAGATCCATCAGACTGGGGTCACAATCGCATGGCGACCTTAACTCACCAAGTCATTTCCCCAAAATGTTTACATTGAGCCTAAACCTGCCCTTCTCTTTAATTAACAAGTGCAAATGCATTCAGGGATCATACATCAGACAGTTTGTCAGATAAGAAAGCACTTAAATATCTAGATTTTCATTTAATGATCTAGATTTGCAAAGTTGTGTTTGGTGGGACTGCAAGCAAGACTGGAATCTTGTCCTATAGGCAAGACAAAAGTCTTCATAAGCACATTGCAAGTCTTTCATGTCTCTGAATGCTGACCATTAAAATGGAACACTATTTGGCAATTTGTATTATTTCAAAGCTGCGATAACACTGTTTAGTTATATATTAGTTTATGCTAAAGGTACAATTCGTTGTATTTCAGGAGATCTATTGGCAGAAATGGAATATAATGTTCATTATGTTCATGTTTTCATTAGTGTATAATCACCGTAGAATGAACCCTTAGGAAGCGTGTTCATGTTGCACTGCCATGTTTCTACAGTAGCTCAGAACGGACAAACTTTTGCTTTACGCTACCCGAAGGCCACCGTAGGCTGACTTCCGTTGCTCCTTAAGTTGTTTTTAGGGAAAGTATGGCCTCTGAGCCAAGCGAATGGCGTCAACACTATTTTGCATCCAGCTGGTCACGTTATTGTAGCCTCGAAAAGGGAGGAGTGAGAGGAGAGCTATTCAGTTTGTTGCAACAAACGATCAAATGATCAACCAATTTATAAAAATAAAACAATCCGCAGATTCATCAATCATGAGACCAAGCATTCAATGTATGGGCTTAATATTTAAAATATTCAACATGTGTGGCTGTAAAGTCCTGCTCAACTCTGTATTATTTATTTTATATTGTTCTGGGGTTTATTGTGTTTGTTCTCCAGCTTCAAGTCAAATCATGTCTCAGGGTGTTGAGTCTCAAAAAGAACAAAATTCACAAAAGTTCCAAATCCCTCGTCTACGTCTCTCCTGTTCACAGTTTAGGGAGATTCATGCAGGTAAAACTGAAGGCCAGGTAAAAAAGTTTTGGCCTTATGATCTTGACATTAGTGTTTGACAGCACTGTTGTGGGTAAACCAGTGATGACAGTCTAGCAACTGATATCAAAGCACTTACTGCTCCCTCTAAATGCATCATTATACGCCATATAGGTACTGCACTTGAATCCATCCACATTTCCAGGTGTTTTTTTTTCCTTTAATCTGGTCATTAGTTCATTGGGCGGCGTACCACACTGAAAAGTGACTAACTGGTCTTCTACCACATCCAAGCACACATGCACACCAGGCTGGAGTTCATCTTCAGCTCTTTCTGCTCTGCTGCTTTAACAGGCAGCGAACCCCACCCCCCGCCCTCCCTCCACTCTCTCCTCTCGTCCACCCCCACAAGAGCCTGATGATGTGCAGGCTCCACAGAGCAGGACTTTCAAACGATATCATTACCATTTCAAAGAACCTGCTGCTGCCTTATGGACCTACAAGCTGTGGCATGTTATATGGAGCGGGACGTTGTTTTGCCACAAACTAAATCACCACCTTACATATTGTTATCTAAAAGGCAAGCAACTATTGCACGTTACGCATTTCTGAGTTTGGTTGTGTATCGTTTCAATTAGGGAAAAGGCATCAATGCAGTGTGTGTACCCGCTGTCGCAGGGCATCACTGCCGCTTGTCAGTTGTAATGAAAAAAGAAAGCCTTGTTTTTGCTGCCGTCAATTACATGGCAGATATAAAGCAGAGACCAACAGAGAGAGGGGCTGAATCACATGCAGGCCTCAGAGGATGCATTTACACTAAACGAGACAACAATTGGGAGGAAATTATTCTCATTTGATTATTTATTGCCCGAACAGGCAAGGAGGGGGGTCCCACGCGGTGCGGGAGGAAATCTGTCAGCCCACCAGCTTAAGGCATTCTTAATTTAATACTGCTGAACACAAACACACAGACTTAAGCGCCCAGCAGTTCCTGCTGCAACATTAATGTCCTCAATTATCCTCCTATGCACAAATGTCAACCTTTGTCATGCAGCCTCCATCCCTGCCTCTCCTTTAGTC
>NW_022280044.1:2162171-2176712 GCF_004355925.1 Anarrhichthys ocellatus | reverse complement strand
ATTCAACCAAAAACTGCTCAAATGTGAGGATGCTCTGCTTTTCTGTGTTTTATTTCATTCTAAATAAAATATCTTTTGAGTTTTGTACAGTTGGTAGAAGAAAACAGGCACTTTGGTGATGTTACCGTATGTTCTGGAAAACGTGTTACAGGCATTTACCAAAATCTATTTTCAAATCTAATCAGCAGTTCTCAAACGTTTTCCGTCATGCCCCCCCTTCAGAAGCAGCAAAACCTTCAAGAAATCAAATCATGTTTTTGTATTTTTGATTCCTGGTTGGCAACATAACATCACAGTGAGTGATTACCTCTTTACATAGTAGCCGTTATTGCTAGTGGCAGATGCTGCCATTCCTGCCCTGAATGCAGATAAACACGAGGAATTCTCAAGGGAAGGAGTACAGGTGTCACCAAGGATTCAAATCTTCACAACATCATTATTCTTACTAATAATCTTGTTACAACTTAACATTTTAATCAATTACCAACAATATTGGGGAAAGATCAGTGTTTGTTATGAGTTCCCACATGAATCATATTCATTATAAAAAAATAATCAATGACGAAAGTTATTATTTGTTGCAGCCTTTAGTCTAAATTGTAATCAATAAAACATCTATTCTTCATTTACAGAGGGTCATTAGAGCTGCACAGAACAATACAAATAAACAATGAACAAACATTAACCTGCTCTAATGTGTGTGCCCTTTAGGGCAATATAATATAAGTGAATCTAGGGGTGTGTGTGTGTGTAACACAGCTGAGCTGGGTGAAATGCAATGCACATTTGTATTCATTATCGCTTGTCTGCAAAACAAATAACAGGCCGAGTGTGTGTCCACACACACAAAAAGGCAAACACAACCTGCCGAGTATGGAGATGGATGCTGTGTATATTATTAACATCATTAAGGTGCGCACTTCCATTCCCTCACAGAAGAACACACAAACACAAACAGATGCGTGTGCACACGCACACGCACATACACACACACACACACACACACACACGCACACACACACACACACACACACGCTGCTGATCCAGCACAGTGTCATGAAGATGGATCTTGCAGGTGTGAAGGTAGTTTTACAGGTGCAAGGTCACTTGTCTCTGTCAGAACACTAAGCATGCTGGGATTGACCTTCGATTTCATACATCACAAGTGTTTCTGAATATGATTATTTTTACCTTCAATACGCAGTTCTTGTGGCCGGGCACAGAGCCGTTGACATACAGCACGTTATACTTGGTATTGACCCTCCATATCTGGAAGAGAGAGGATGCAGATGAAAGAGCATTGAACTGACATTGCAGCCAAGGACAAAGAAAACTTCAACACCATGACCGTGTGTCCTTGTGAGTGCGTGTACCTTCAGTCCATAAGCTGTGACGAAGATGTTGCCCATCATGCCGGGCATCTTTTTCCCTTTGAAAACTTTGGCTGGATCCTAGACGCAGATGATGAAAGACACACGCGCTCACATGACCGGATTATGGGAAGCCAACTGTTCATATCTGGCATGGACGAGTGTCTTACACAGTACGTGTGTGTGTGTGAGCGTCTTACACAGTATGTGTGTGAGCGTCTTACACAGTACATGTGTGTGTGTGAGCGTCTTACACAGTACGTGTGAGTGAGCGTCTGTGTGTCTTACCCCTCCAGGTCCAGAAGCTCCTGGTCGGCGATGAGTTTTGGTTTGGCCGTGGGTGGCTGGCTGACCTTTGAACCCGTATCGCTTCATCACGCCTTGAAACCCCTTACCAATGCTACACACACACAAGAAAATTCATACTTTTAAATTCAAGTATGTTGACTTGTTGCCTCAGAGGATAGGGGTGTAAAAAGAGAGGTTTGGACTTTCTTGTAAAGTAAAAAAAGCGATCTTCAAAATGTGATGCTTGGAGCTGAAAAAGGGCAAGAAGTGGGAGAGGAAGCAAAGAGGAAGCGCCAGCGAGGAGGGAAAGCTGGCAGAAATATAACTTACGATTTGGCTGTGATGTCCACATATTGGCCTGGACGGAAATGTGCCGCATAAAGAGGAGTGCCTGAACACACAACAAACAAGATCACATTACATTTGTACCAAAACGGCCAAAAAGAAAAAAAAATGATTCTATTGTGCGACATGGAAAACATAGTAAATGAGTATTTATTTACTCATAAGCTAAATCACGTGTGTTTACCTGGCTTGATGAGGGCGTTGTCTGAGACTTTGAAGGTGGTGACTTTATGTTTCGGAGGCACGCCCGCATTCTGGAACATCTCCATTTGCTCTTCAGACCTCTGTCGGTCAGAGTGACAGAAAGAGAGAGAGAGAGAAAATGTTTGAGGAAGCAATGTGAGAACGAACAGCAGTTGGACTTTGGCATATTAAAATTAACAGTGGGCCCTGTTATGACTGTACAGCAGCCAAACACACACACACACACACGCACGCACACACACACACACGCAGGCATACGCGTGCACACACTTGGCAGTGAGTGCCTCTGACATTTGCTTTCGCTCGGCTCGCTCTCATCTCAGCCCCTCCAGTCACTCTACACTCTCTCTCTCTCCCTTTCAACAGACGGGTGAGAAGCAGCCTGCCAGAGCTTCTCACTCCGACAAACTCCGTGTGAGAGGGATTCTAAAACAACCTGTCAAGCTATCAAGACCCAGTGAATACATTACACTTTGATTTATACAGCCGTGTTCTTTTTTTCCCCTTAACCATATAAAGACAGATGCAACATTTAGAAAGAAAAGTGCCTCCTCATACATACTAAGAGGTGATTTAAAAAGAGCAAAAAACAACAACTTTAAAATTGTCTACTCTTTTTGAGATAGACGTGTTGGTTCACAGGACAGCCAGTGTTGCCGTCTGTCACTTTCGGCTGCAGTGTTTGTGTTATAGAGGTCAGTCTGACGCAGCGATGGGACCGTAAGAGTTTATTACGAGCATGAAAGACAATTTATAAATGTGTGTGTGTGCAGGAAATAGCGGCAATGAAATCTATTAGATCCAGTTTATTTAGACGCCTGAGATGAGACACTGATGTGTTGGTGGGTGAGCATAATTTCCTGACTCTGGATCTGTATTCATGAACGCTTTTAGAACTGGGAGGCCTGATGTGATCTCAATTCTACGGGGAAATGACAAAAAGTCAGTCGTGCTTCCATAAAGCTGTCGCACCGATTCGATTTTATTTTTCATGATGATGAAATGTAGCCAAAACTAAAATGAGCAAATAATGGACATTGTGATGCGAGTGAGTATTTGGCTGCTCTGCTGGCATTAAGAGCATAGCGACGGGTACGATAAGATATTCTCACACAATTTAGTACAAATTGAACGGTTCAACAAGTTTCAGCCTTCTTAATGAATATTATATGTAAAGTAATCGTCTATAATGTTGAGATTTGTGGTGGAATTTTTAGTGAAGAATTCAAACCAAAGACATTTCTTTGTATTGTTATATATTATTGAGTAATGATGCAATTTCTAGGTAAAAAATAAATAAGCAGAAAATAATTATGAGACGTTTCTGTTTCTGGGACAGCTGCTGAACGACCTCTCATGGAATAACAAAGCAGAGGCATTTCAGCTTTCTATGATTATCCTCACAAGTCTAACAAGTCAAAAACATATTTTTGTCTTCCAAAATGTTACTTTTCATACAACCTGCAATAACTATGGCCTCTATCAACTACTGAGGGAAATATCGGGCTCCACTGTGTTCACCAGCTCGTCTCTACTAACTTATGCTGTTTGTTGTTGAGCAACAAGTTTACAGGCTTTTTGTGTGTGAAAGCATTTAAAAAAAGAAACAAAACGGTGGCTTTGCGAGCCAGACAGTTAAACAATGTGCTGAAATTCACTATAAAGTAATAATAATATATAAATAATAATAATATAATAAGTGTCTGTAAAGCGAAGGGAAGCAGTCGTTTCATATGTCAACATATCCAGTTTCTCAGCTAAGATAAACAAACTAACACATGCATTATTTAATGATATTAACAGCTGTTTCTTACATGGAATGGTGATACGTTTTTCCCTCCGACCAAGAGGGCGGCGGTGTGTCCATCATATTCTTCCTTGGACAGGTACTTTATTACATGGCAGTCCTGCACCTGGAAAAAACCCAACAGTGGCTGGATTAACAACAGTCAACAATGTGCAACTCTGACCTACAACAAATAAAATATGCAATTAGCTGAAAGTGTAAAACACTTAAATATGGGGCAACTGGCTAACTCACAGAACCTCTTTAGGATGACATCACCATTTAGCAGTACGTGATACATTGCGAGTAAATCAGAGGACGAGGAAAGAAGAGGAAAATATAACCCACATAAATGACAAAATGTCATTTTACAAAGCAACATTCAAAATGCTGTGCTATTAATTGTCCCATACTTTCAGTGTGGCTTCAGATAGAACATGTACCACAATGCCAAAGTGGTGGGAGTACTTTCACCCCGAAAAAGTACAATTAAATGCTCTACTTTTCAATCTAGCACAGACTGTTCCCGAGTCAGCTGAAAAGAAACAAATGACTAAAAGTGAATCAGCAGACGGGAAAGAAGTTTGTGTTTGTCCTTGATTCTGATATGACGTGGCGGTGATGACAAAGTCTTAGTATTAACTTTGACATTTCACTTTAAATTGCAACAGGAGTTTGTTGTGCTACCCAATACAGTGAGTCACTATCAATAAAGATGAGAGTTAGCGCACACGGCTGCAGTTTGCAATCAATTCACTTCACTGACGGATTAGTCGATGAGATTGAAACGTGATGAGAATAAACGTCAAATCTCTTCAGGGTGTTCAATGTTTGCTATTGTTCCTGTCGCCGCCCCCCCCCCCACACTCTCTACAGAACAATCCAATGTATCTGACTGATACTTTAACCTGCTGCTCATTTCATTACGGATCACAAACACACATCATCATTACTGAAGAACATCTGCGGTTGTTTTGATGCAAAGTGAAGGCACAACAGCTGTGTGTGTGTGTGTGGGCTACCTGTAACATGGTGGCGACATGTCTTTCGCCCGTTTTTGTCCAGATAGGAGCCATCCCCAACTTTACGGCTACTAGCCCAACTCTTCGACTACCTGGGCAGAGGAGCAGATGAAAAGACGGTTGAAGTGTGAGCGAACAGAACGGGGGCTGGTGATGTTCACAGCTCTCACCGACCACAACACCTACCCCGTGTCCACTCTTGACGCTGCCAAGGCTCATCTTTGAGCGGGTTGAGCTTATCAGCTGTTTGTCGCCTGTATTCCTGCGCCGCGCTCTTTCTCATGTACTCCTGGTTGTCCTCTGTGAGGTGTTCATCAAACCACGTTGTGGTCTTTACCGTCCTAATACAACCCGCCACGTGTGCAGGACTGCAAGAAAAAAGAAATTCAGGGAATTAGGTGGAGCTATTTCCCAGTAAGACCATCACGAACGTCCAGAGCTAGACTAATAATGACCAGTAACTGTGTCCAGGTAGCATACATGTGTGCTTATTACTTAAGGGCTGCAAATAATTATTATTTTGCCTTGCCAATTAATGTTAAATTGCAGAACATAGTTAGATATGCCTATTGCAATTTAAAGAGTTTGAGGCTAATTCGTGCATTCACTGTTTAACCTAAACTGAAGATTGCCTCCCTGCCTCAGATCTCATACTACTCTGGCACTTTAGTAATAACAATAATTATTATAATATGTCCTCGCAGATGAATAACAAGCAGGTTCACACATCCACAGGGACAGTTTGTGCATCACTGCTTAGTGACGAGTCAGTCAATAAGCTTCATTTAAAACAGTTACACAGGACTGAATGAACCGTGGTGACATGTTGTCATAATAAAGTCTGCCCACCAACACGTGACTCATGTGTTACTGTAGACTGGTCCATCAGTGTTGTCCTTTATAACGGTCTCTACATTAATCATTTAGTATTTCGTGTAACATTAGAGCACTAAAAATCTAAAACATACACCAAAAGAATACAAGTCAAGAAACCTTGAGAAACTGTAGGAAATATTTACACGATGACGTTTGTTATAAGAGACAATTAAGCTAGCTTTGGTGTTGCTTTGCAGGGGGGGGGGTAACAGTAGCTCATTTATATGCAAATAAAAGGCTAAGATATAAACAAGAACAGCGTAGAATTAGACTGTACAGGTAATTCACGACAGCAACCTACGTGCTGAAGCTAACTTCAGTTCAGTTACATTGACACAACTAGCCAGTTAGCATTAGCCACCTTTCAGCTGCTGTCCGGAGAGAAAATATTCGAGTTCCCCGCTGAAGAAGAAACCGACAGCTCCACGACGCCATTGCGCTCTGTAACGTGTACACTTGGCTACATATGAATATGTAAAAAGCTACACACAAACTAAAGGGACACGAGCTCTCACAGCATACGCACAACCATGCCTTCGATTTCGTCCTGTTCTAAATGTCACCCTGGCTACTTCCGGTCCGTGAGATAAACAGATCCCCTGCACAGAGGGTCATGAAAATGGTTCCACGCAACTAATTTTATTTCTTAATTTGATACTTTGATACTCCAAAACGCGATTAAACTGTTATAGTTATATAAAACTTAATGTTGCTAAAGATTTGATACAAATAACCCAACAGAAACGAAACAAGAATTTCAAAGTTCATTCTTGACCTTGGAAACAACAATTGACATAACAATTTCCCTTAAAGGTTAATTTAGTAGTTTTCGAGCTTTCAATCATACAACCTGATCTTCATTAACAGATGGATTTTGCTAAGTTGTCCTGGAAATGTTGATGTTTACATTTCCATTCATGAGCTCTATACAAGGCATAAAATAATAAAGAACAATGATAAATAAAACAAATAAGCATGATAAATGTGTTGTATTTTGAAGGGTATCAAGTAAAACAAGTCACATTGAAAATCTCCTGAATTTTAACTATACACTGAGTAACATTTGAAAATCGTTTTTTTAATTCATTATTAGTGTTATTGCTCATTGTCCCAGGTAATTGTATTAAATATAAAAAATATAGCTTAAGATAATGATATTAGATTTTATAATAGACCAGAAAAGATTAGTATATAAGGTAGAGTATTTCTCCTTTTCAGTGGTTTCATCCAGCCTTTATACATCCGATCCACTCACTGTCTCTCAATGTAATTCCTCTGATGTCGGTGGTCTCTGACACAGATATCAGGAGGTTTCTCTGTTGAATACTGATCAGACTGTCAGAGACCGAGGCACGCATGCAGTGCACTCTCAGGACAGCACAACTTTGGTTTGCCCTAATTAACTATATGGAGATTTGGGAGATAATTTATTCTTGTATTTTAATGTCTGTCTGGGAGATATAGAGGAGAGTGAAAGAGAAATGTTGTGGATGAAGATGTCACGAACCAGCACTCCACAATACTTGAAACTGCAACACAAACAAATAACACTGTCAACCTACAGGGCTGTCCATTAGAGATATAGATAGAGGTGAGTGATATCTAAGTGGAGGTCTGCATAAACAAATAGTCTGCATATTCAGTAAACGGAGAAACAGATGCTCAAAGGGAAAAATAAATCAAGTCTTTGTTGTCGTTCTTTTTAATTCTAGGTTATATCGCAACCCTGAACACACAAAATGCATTTTGATTTATGTCACTTGGGAGGAAGTCAATTTGTTATACATGAATTCCTTGGAGAACCTTACAATGATAAATACATGTCTAGCCCCACACCTTACACTATCCTTTACCAAAAACCAAAAAATCTAAAATTGAATTGAATCCCAGGCAATTTATAGACATATTTATCTACCCACAACATGATTAATACAAGTACACATACACACAAACATTGGATCACACCGAAATGAGAAAACCAAAATGTCTTTATTATAATCAACATGCAGAATACAGAAAAAAACAGTTTTCAGCTCACTGATAAGTGTCTACCACACACGCTTTGCTAACCTCCCAAAACTCTTTACAATGTAAGAAGGTTATTAAGAAATTATTACAATTATTAAGTTGTTCATTTCCATTTAGCAAAATCTCAAACAAATCTGTAGAAAAGAACCCCCAAACACCCACGACAACCCTGAATGTCACTCAAATGACAGAGATACTTTATTTCATAACTAGCAAGCGGGTACTGGAGATTGGATATTAGCAGGAGCTGAATTATTCATGCGTTTATGCGGTACACTAACAGGGACACCGTTGCCATAAATAACATTTGAATTGCTAATTCTAAGCATTGCGGGCTATGCAGTCACATTTTTTTTACTACCCACAGATCTTTTGGGTTACTTAGGCTACTTGCTAGTTATCTAAATAAGGTAGGAATGTCATTTCTTTGGGTGGGCTATGGTCTGAGTCTGCATGCTGGTTCAAAAGACTGCTCTTATTTCTATAAATATCTTTTAGGTATACAGTAGATAGTAATAATTTCCCAGGTGACGCCATTGTGGCCAAACATGCAACAGTCATCAACGGTGTAGTTCAAATTGTTTCACCAGAACGAACTAATTCTCTGAGCTAGACTACTTTATGTATTATGTGATATGGTTATGTGTTTGTTTGTGTGTGGAAATATGCTTGTGCTTTTACTTGTGTATATGTATTATACAGTACATACATACATTTGTATATGTATATATACATGATATATGTATGTATTTGAGTGTATGTTTGCATGTAGTCCATTGTCAGGGGCTGAAGGTTCTTGTGGACTCATAGTCCGACATACACTTGGGTTTGATGCCTTTTGCGTTGTAGTAATCCACCACCTGGTTAGGGACTTCTGCCAAAACACTCTTAGCCAGTGCAGCTGGGGAGGCCTGGAGACACAGAGACAGAAGGAGAGCGAGGAAGCGAGGGGTCACAAATACACACACGTCATCAGCCATGCATGATTCTAGGATGCTACGATTTGCCGTTGTGTTGCTGTCAGCCTGAAGCTGTCAAAGGTCTGGACTAGTGAGACTGATGTTATCAGACAAGCTCATTTGAAAACCTCAAAACGTCCCTGCTTTCACCTTTTTGTCCTCTAGCATCATAGTTTGTTTGCTATGGAGAAAAGCTCATCAGATCCTGTCTATTCATTAAAAATAATGCATGAAAGCAAACTCTTTACACATTACAAAAGCAAATGATCATGCATTAAACCTGGGTACAGATAATACTGGAAAGTAGTCCCCTTGTGTTTGGTCCTATTTTGCTATTATTTGAGAAAAAACAAAAGGCAATTCCAATTTTCATGGGTCAGCATAGGTTTGTGGAAAATGTACGTTTTCCTAACAGGAACCAATGCAGCCAATAAAATGACAATAAAGTTTATGTTTGAAACCTCCACACTGAATTACAAAAACTACGACATTAATTGGAGCTATTTGTTGCTAGGATTCTCGTTCTAGCCTTCTAGAATTCTCATAATCACCTCAGCTAAGTGTTTATTTTTATTCATTGTATTCTGATCTATTGTGTCCTCTGTGAATGGTTCAACACTGGGGCAATTATTTCTGTGCTTTTATGTGTCTGTATATGACTTTTTGCCTCTTTGCTTTTTATTTTGTTACACATATCTAATAAATAACTAATAAAAAACAGTTGGTCACAAAAAGACCTGTCTTATTCCATCAAAGGACTAGAATGATGATGGATTAAATGTAAGACTTTTCCTTTGAAATATACAGTTAAAAAAAGGGAAGCACATTCTTATGCGTACATGAATTCACACGCATACAAGTCAGCCACTCCTCCACCTGAACGCTCACATGCTCCCACACCGCACACACCTCCAATTCCTGTAAGTCAGAGAGTCTGTCGTATACTCCGTCTCCCATAATTCCCAGAGACAATGCACCATCAAAGTGCAGCCACCCCGACCCCACTCCCTCTCCTTCCTCCTCTCATTTCCACCTTCCCTCCCAGCTCCTATCTACCTGTTATCCCCCACTCTGCCTGTCTCACAGCAGCTCCATCCTGCTAATCCCTTCTGAAAAGAAACGACAGAGCAGAAAATCACCTCTCCACCTCTGTCACACACTCCCTCGCTCCCTTTTGTCTTTAGCTCCGGTCTCCTGTTGACCCCCCCCCACCCCGCCCCTGCGCCACCACCACAACCACCGGCCGCTGTCTCTCTCCCTCCACCTTCCGCTTCTGCTCCTCCAAATTTGTTCTTCACCTCTCCTCTCTGACTGTCTCTCTATTTACTTTTAGGTTTATGTTTGAGCACTTTGTCTCCCCCTTCTCTCTCTGTTCAGCTGGATGTAATTTGTTGATGTCTCAACCTGTCACAGACCAAACTCACCATAACAGACCGGGCCAAACTGACCCTGTCAAAGTCAGACAAAATTAATGCCACCAGAGAGATACACGTGCACATACACGCACACACACACACACACACACGCGCATTGAGAAGATAGCTGATGGGTTTTGACGAGCACGCCAAGCATATTACGCCCACACATTCACACTCGTTACCCCCTGAATACAGCACTTCTTGACACCCACCCATCCACCCAACACACACACACACACACACACACACACACACACACACACACACACAGACAGATAGAGCCAATGCTGAGTAGAACGTTTTAAAAGCCATTGCTTGGTGTGCCCCCTTGGTATTGAACCTCGATACTTTTCGAGTAACAATAAATAATGTTTACTCACACTTTCATCGCACATTTCCACATCTTTCTTCTAAACGATAATACTTCTCTACCGACTCCTGAAACTATCAGTAGCTGCAACCTTGGGTAATGCTGACAAATTATGTACGTCATTCCTCGAACACGAACTGTCCTTG
Source organism: Anarrhichthys ocellatus (assembly GCF_004355925.1). Taxonomy (NCBI): domain Eukaryota; kingdom Metazoa; phylum Chordata; class Actinopteri; order Perciformes; family Anarhichadidae; genus Anarrhichthys; species Anarrhichthys ocellatus. The sequence continues at coordinate 2,165,900 of NW_022280044.1, read as the reverse complement.
GTGAACGTGCTTTTAAAGCTTTTGCAACCTCATCTTTGTGTGCGCTACAGAGACACACTAGATTCATTTATAAACACAGAAGATTTTAAAAACAGGATTAAGTACTATATTTGACCCTTGGATGTACATGTCCTGTTACGGGAGAACACTGCTAATTCATTGTTTGATGTCATTTGACTGGTCTTTTATGTGAAATGTCTTATGTTGACATAACTGACACGCATTACCATGATTGTCTGCTATTGTCCATTCATGTATTTGTGCTGCAGATATTAACATACTGTACTGAAAACAAATTCCACCTGCCATGCCTTGGCCATGCGGCTAATATATGGCCAAGACTCCTTCGCTAAAGACAAATTATTTATGTCACAGAAATAATTTAAGACTAAAATACATTTTATTTGTTTGTTTTAGAATTGTATCCAATATGAGATGTCATTTTCCCCATTAGTAAGCAACGGCGAACAGCAAATCAAGACTCATTTATGTGATATGTATGTTCTCTGTTGAAGTACGGGCTAGAGAAAACTGTGGGCCACGTGATTTAAGGATGACTAAAAAGTGCTGCTGTTGTGGTTGTTGTTGCCTTAAAGAAACTCTTCAGCATGCCATTAGGGTTCAGGTGCCCCCAATTTGTGTTTGTGAGACACAAATATATCATGGTCAAATAGGCCACAACCGTGGGATTAAAACTGTGTTTCAATTCAAACACAAAGCTATCAATTTTCGAAGAGGAGCAGTGAGTGGCCATTACAGGATAACAGAAAACATGATGTAAGGAATGAAGTGCCATAAAGTCATCAATCTAACTCGATAATGTCAGCTGCATAGCAATTTCTATCAAAAATGTAGCCACCATACTACTACTGGTCGTACCAGGCCAAGTAATGCTGTATTTACAAAACCCCTGAACATAAACTGAAGGGTGTGTTTTATTGCTTATGAATTCCTCTTCTCATTTGTAAGATAAGGATTGTGTTATATTTCTTCCATATGTTACATATTCTCACTTCAAATGATTATATTTACTATCTGTGTTAACCATCTGGTAAATTTACTAGATGTTATTTCAGCACCACGTCCTGTTCAAAAGAGCCGGACCAGGCACAGTGGCAGCTTGTCTTCATGTGTGGGCATTGATTATCACAGAGGTTATGACACCATATTTACTATCTTTTACATGAGCCTTGTGCATACATTGTTTTCTGCAGTAGATTTGTGAAAACTTAGTTTTTTCAGTACAGAACCTCAGGTGTTGTTCTGGCAACGGTATTGAAAAAAAAACACTTGAGCCCACTTAAGAGGCTTTTTTAAAGTCTGTGGCCTTGCTGTGAAATTCCTTAACGTTTAATGACAAGATACTCTTTTGTAACCTCACATTTCTTATGCCCTTTACTGTTGTTATTCAGCTTGAAAAAGCTCTTACGTATTAAAGTAAGAGCTCGGTATCCACTATAGTTATGCTGGCTGTGAAGAAGTAACCACACGAGGTAGAAAAATATAGCTGAAATACAGCATCTTGTGCAAAAAGCATGTTACAAAACTCATTCTGCTGCTTTATTATGTAGTGCCCCATTTGTATGTGTCTTGATGTTGCCTGACCTCCCTGGAGAATTAGTCACATTTTCTGGCAGGAATGCATTTATAAAAAGCTCTATGATTTTTCCAGAAATCCAAAACTTCTACCCCTCGCCCTTCTCCCCTCCTCAATCACCACCCACGTGTTTGAAGTCCTTGAAGGGGACGAACTGGACGATGTCGCGGAGGACAGGCTCGCCCTTTGGTGAACGCAGGATCCCATCGTCCCCGTCCAATATCTGCATGTCTGTGAAGTCTGCGTTGCCCACGCCGACGATGATGACTGACATGGGCAGGTGGGACGCATGCACGATGGCCTCCCGTGTGTCCGCCATGTCGGTGATGACGCCGTCTGTCAGGATCAACAGGATGAAGTATTCCTGATGGGAGGGGAGAAAGTTGTGGGTGGATGTGGGAAGGGAGGAATAGATATTCGATGACTTTTATGTTCTCAAAGTGGCTTCTTGTCAGGGGCTAATTTGAATAAAACTCATTCGAATCCACTAGAGAGCCAGAAAGAAGAGGGAGGCATTACTGCAGAGAGGAATTTGTGCTCTAAAATTTATGACTGGAATTAAATTAATATCAATCACTTCCTCCCTCTTTTCAATGCATCTCTTTCTGCCCCTTCCTAGTCCCATCTTTTATCTGTTCTATCTTTTCATTGCTATTTGTCTCTCCCTTCTCCTCCTGTGTCCCAGGGCAAACACCAACAACAATCACAACAACAGGAACAAAATAGCCCAGACTTTCTTTCTCATTATCTCGCTCACCATGGCCTCTTTGGTGTGCATCTCCTCGGAGGCAGACGAAGCAACTTTTTGGATGATTGGAGCGATGTTGGTGGGCCCGTAGAGCTGGATCTTAGGGAGGCAATTCTGGTAGGCCTCCACCACGCCTTGGATCCCTGCAACACACAGGCTCTTTTGCCACTTATATATTTGTCTTCACCTCTCCAAGTCAAAGTTCTTGTACTTGCAAAAGTATCCACTAAAATGAATCGCTCTGTATGATTACACTCCAAGGTGACTGGGCAATTTTCAACAAGCATTCCCATAGTCCACACAAACTACGCTGATACACACACACACACCTTCACGGCAGGAACACAGCTATGTGGGGAGAAGAGCACAAAAGCCCATTTCACACATACAGATTAGTGTTGTTTTTGTCTGTATCTTAGAGGCCGAAATACTTCCTGCAGCATAGTGACAAATCTCCCAGCTGCATATGTGTATGTGTGTGTGTGTGCGTGTATTTGTATATTTGAGGGGAAGAAACCGAGTAGGGACCGATATAGAGGGAGAAATATGGGTCTAACTGGGAGGGAGAGATGAGAGGCCTGCAGCAGTGCTACTGCGGGACTGCTTTGGTCCTGTGGTGCATGAATAAAAGTTTTTGTGAGTCAAGAAGTCTGTGTAAATACAAGGAAGTGTGTGTGTGTGTGTGTGTGTGTGTTTGTTTGATAGCTCACCAGCACATTCAGGATTGTCCTCATCAGAGTTCACGGCGAAATCATGTGAAACCTTCACGTGGGGCAGAGAGAGAACACAGAGCCGTTAACCGCCACGTCAAATTGAACACTCAGCACAACATGTTCAGTCCAATTTACAGTTTGGCAGATGCATTCTCTTTTCATGTTGATCAAAAGCAAGCTGTGCCTCAGAAAGAGATCTCAAGCCTAAATCTAAAGTAACCACAACTCCCCCTGTTGCTGTGAACACACATACACACAAATGCCCTACCTTGAAGTCAGGTGGTATCAGTGCTCCAAAACCAAACGCAGGGAACATTTTATCACTAGAGAAAGACAAAAAGGCACGTAATTCACTGAAAACGATCGAGAAAGGCACAGAGGACAAAGAAGGACAAAGGCCTTGAGAGGGACAAGCTAGTGTGTGTATGTGTATGTGTGCGAGTGTGTCATCGATAGATAAATGATGAAGTGGTTTCTACCTGTCATAGTCTTGGCAGATCTCTCCTACAGCCACCAGCGCTTTGAGGTACTCGTTGGGCTGGTAGGGATGGATGTAGTGGAGGGAGCAGCTGTTTCTGGGATCACCATTGGATGCTGTGAAGTCTATTGCCACCTGGGACAGAAACACACACACACACACACACACACACACACACACACACACACACACA
>NW_022280044.1:2153955-2162161 GCF_004355925.1 Anarrhichthys ocellatus | reverse complement strand
CACACACACACACACACACACACACACACACACACACACACACACACCGCATGAGTGGCCATGGACAGGCAATGACATGCTGCTATAAATATTGAAAAGATTATATGTGACAAAACTTACTGTGAACTGAATTTGGCAGCCTCCCATGATGTAATCCAGGAAGGAATACATTTTTATGATCTGTCAAGGGGGATGTTAAGATTTATGGATGTCATTGAGTCAAGGTAGCATATAATAAAAGCTGAATGATGTGGATGTGGCTGTGCTTGATGCGTGGTGACACTCAACACTAGGGCTGAAATAATTAATTGATTAGATAACACAAAATGAACTATTCCTGTTTGATTTTATTTCATATCTTTGGTTTTGTACTGTAAATTGGACAAAACAAGCATTTTGAAGACGAAACCTTTGAGAAATGTGAGATGGGCATTTTTCAGTGTGACATTTAAACAACTAATCAGCTAAACAATTAATTGACAGATTAAAGAGACCTTGTGGAGTTTTTCGTACACTAGTAGTACGAGGGGGTCATATCCAAGCATGCACTCAGGCTACATGCACCCACAATCCTGCCACTGGTTGCACACTACTCCATTAAGTAACAGTTAGTCGACGATAGCGCACCAAGAAGTGTAGAAAAGAGGCCAATAAAGACAGGGAAGACTTCTGCTAGCAAGCAAACATTCAAAAAGACACACATTGAATGTAAATATAACTCCACAGGGCATCTTTAATCAATAATGAAGACAATAATTCCTACTTGACCTGTGAGACTCATACAGGGAGAGAATTCACCTTGCAGTGGTTGATAATGACAACACCAGAGTTTCTGTAATTCTTCTTCTTCATCTGGTATTTAGGGTTGATGCACTCCCACTGAAGCTGGCCAAACACACACACACACACACACACACACACACACACACCTTCATGTAAATGTCATATCAGCCAAGAGGTCTGAACCATCTCTTTATGTTGTGGCTGCTTGCTCTACAAGTTTGAGTATAACTTACATGTATGTTAGTGTTTGTTAACAGATGCATGTGTGGACATTTACAGCTTTTTGACAATAATCTTTCAAATCATATAACTTTTTAAAATATGTTTTGATTTAGTTCTAATTGTATACTAATTGTACTTTTGAATCACTCTGATATGTTTATTCTCCGGCAGGTTGGATGGTTAACCTGTCCTCATCATCAGATTATTGGTATATACTGTATATATAAAGCTGTGACAAAGATCCAACTATTATCAAACCATTCATCTCCTTGCATGTGCTCACCTGTTTGCCCTCCTGCTCCGTTCTCATCTCTTTAAAGGTGGTCTGAAACTCCCCAATAAAGTCGTGTTTTCCATTAGAGTCCCAGTCCCAGACTGTGCCCTGGAATAGACACAAAGAGACACACACAAACACACAAGCGCACACATTCATTCATTTAGAGCGCAGCTGCAACACTGTCATCTGAATGCACACACACACACACACATGCACACACACACATGCACTCATGGCATGCAGGGAAATGCCATGCTGAATGATTGATAAGGCAGTGTTGGTGGGGGGGCAATGGAGCGGTGAAATATTAATCTGAGGATGCTGAGAGGGACGTGGCTTAAGAGAGCGCCTTATGTGTGTATGTGTGTGTGTGTGTGCATGTTTCATTGTAATAGTTTGTTTCTCTCAAAGGAGCTGCCAGACAAGATAAATGGCCTCAATCACTAGTGAAATGTGCGGGTCAGCGGGCCATGGCTGTGCACATAATAAAGAAACAACCCTATAATTTGAAAAGGTTTAAAAATGGCACCATTATCTAGACTGTCCCGCAGAGGTTTTATAATCAATAATATTACAACACATTGGTCAATAGAGACTCTTGTTAACATAGAAGGGGGAGAAAATGCTTCTGCCCTTCACAGCTGTGAATTGTGTCATTTTGCTGTTGAGCTTTGTGACCTTCTTGCCTGAGGTCACTCCAACAACTAATTCTGAAACAATCCAACAACGATTGATTAACAGCAACTACTGGCAGTAATCCCCTTATTTCAGATCTCCCACTTGAGCTGACAAGTGCCCGCACCTGAAGTGTGTGTCTGATCATTTGTGGATCGCATGCATGTCTGTGTTTTCGGCAATCATTTTTGTGTGTGAGGGAGCGAGCGCTCGATTTGCAGCCTTGCTTCCACTTCAAGTTGCCGAGAGCTGTGAGAGTGAGTAATGAAAAGAAGAAGAATCTCCTTCCCATTCACTGAATACTAACAGTTGGCCGGAGAGAGAGAGAGAGAGAGAGAGAGAGAGAGACAGAGAGAGATGGAGGAAACGGATAAGAAGAAATACAAAGTGTGAGACAGACAGACGCTATAGAGGAGGGATATGGATTTATGCATTGGTCAGTTAAGAGCCCAGTGAAAACCAAGCACTGGTCTGAATAGAGATCTCTGCCCTGCCATTTAGCTCTGGTGCTTCAAACAGGTAGCCCTGGAAACCATAGCCGATGGTGTGTGAGTGAGAGTGTGAGCCCTTTCTCCTGCTGTCAGGAGCCATGCAGAGTTAAGACGCCTCTGAATATTTAATGAACAAGTTCATGTTTATTCATGGTGAGAATATCTGTTTGGAGATGCTGTGCGGCCGCCACTTTCTCACATGCACATGCACATGCACATGCACATGCACGCAGATCTATTCAGGCAAGTAAAGGTGAGAGTTTAGGACGACCACTGAGCTCTTTCACACCCGCCCGGCTCTTTAAATAACACATCAGGACTAAAGGAAAGGCAACACATGACCTGATCTCAACTCATGACTCTGGAAGGAGATGTTTAAGGCTCCTTTGTGACTTGTTTACATGGTTTGATTAATTTATATACGAGTGGGTATGTAGCACTCTGTGTATGTTTTACAAATCTCATCATTTGTATGCTGCACAGAAAAACCACCTTGCAAAGAAACACCTGCAGGCCTTCGGGTGCTGTTTAGCCTTTCCCTCTAAATGGGCATTGGGGAACTTAAGACTCGACGACTGCAACAGCATCCTCCATGGTTCTCCCAACAAAATCCTCAATAAACTCCAATATGTTCAGAACTCTGCCGCTCGACTGCTCACTTCCACCGGCCGCTATGAACACATCACCCCGGTCCTTCACAACCTCCACTGGCTCCCGGTCAAATACAGAATAGACTTCAAAATATTACTCACCACCTACAAAGCCCTAAACAACCTGGCCCTTCCCTACCTTTCAGACCTCCTCCCCCTCCACGCCCCAACCCGTTGCCTCAGGTCCGCCGGTGCAAACAATCTGAAGACCATCAGGACCAAGCGCCGGACCTGGGGTGACAGGGCCTTCTCAGCTGCTGCACCTCCCCTCTGGAACGCCCTCCCCATCCACATCCGTGAGGCTCCCTCCCTATCATCATTCAAACAAGCCCTCAAAACCCACCTCTTCAAACTCGCCTTCACCTGCCAACCCCTGCACCCTACCCTCCACTACATGACCTATTCCGCACAGCTTCTCCAGTTATTTCTTTTTTTTTTACCAAAATGTTCTGTTTGTTTGTTTTGTTTGCTCCTCTGTCTTTCTTTTTTTCTTTATTTTTGTTTGTTTGTTCTGTTTGTCTCTGCCCTGTAAAGCGTCTTTGGGTATTTTGAAAAGCGCTATATAAATTTGATGTATTATTATTATTATTAAAAAATGAAGGGCGCTTTAGCCAAGGCTCAGATCGTTGCCCATTATATTAAAGGTTAAATAAAATGATGTTGACATTCTAATGACCTGTACGAAATAGTTACAGTTGCAGACTCACCTTTAGCTCCCTATCATGGTCACCACTGCAGAGTGTGTTAAAGGAAACTTTGAATGATTTCCAAACTGGGCTCAGGTTGTTCATGATCGTCTGCAGGGCACAAAAACATCACAGTTTTTGATAATCACAGGCCTGAGGCAGAAAATAATACTTGAAAATAAAATGCGTGTTTGTGTGCGCATGTAATTACCTCTGTTCTGTGCACGAGCGACTCGGTCCCATCATCATTTATTCTGAAAATCTCCAAGAAGGGGTCTGACTTGCTGAAGAAATCCTTTAGAGGAAAAACACGCATGTAAGGCATTGCCTCAGAACTGCCTTTGATCACCATAAATCATTCAAACACTGAAAGAATCATTATTTCACTCCTTATTTCTTCCTTTCTTCCTTTCCTGTCTTCTCCAATTTAACCGCCCCTTCCCTGCTTTCTTCCATCTTTCCCCTAAGGCACAACTTGCTTGGATTAGTCATCCGTGGCCATGAGTGTGTGTGTGTGTGTGTGTTGGAGGCTGAAAATTAATATAGTTATCTGTGTGTGTTGGTGGTGTGGCTGAGATAGGAGGGGGAGAGGGGGGTGCTCACCTATCTCAGCAGGCCTCTTCTAATGCCAGATTGTACTTTTGTGTATTGTGCGTGGGTTGCTTCATCGTCAATTCCCACAGCCCTCCACCCACAGATTTATTCACACCCACACACCCACACACCCACACACACACACACACACACCTGCCTGCACAGCGCACACTCAAACACATCTTTGAATAAGAATGGCTCCGATAGCTAAGGGAAAACCACAGGTTTTTAATCTTTGAGAAAGATCTCACACAATCACACAAACCTTGTCGTCTAGCTTACGAGCGCTGAAGGAGAGTTCAACGTAATCGTCATTACCAGACAATTCCTCTGCTGTCACCTTTAGAGGGGGGAGTGGAGAGGGAAAAAATGGGGGAAAGATAAAGAGGGGGAGGCGTAGAGAGAGAGAGAGAGAGAGAGAGAGAGAGAGAGAGAGAGAGAGAGAGAGGAAGGAGGTGAGAGAAAATTATATGGAAATGACAAACAGAGCACATTGAACAGGCAACATCATCAAATTAATTATCTTCAGAGTGTCTGAGTGCAAGAGAGGGTGCATGTGTGATTTGTGCGTGCATGCGTGTGTGTGTGTAACTGTGGTGGGGCGTGTGTGTGTGTAACTGTGGTGGAGCTGACTCTGGAAACAGTGTCGCACCGTTATGGAGGACTTCCCAGAAGTGTTTCCCTGTTTGAGTAGAGCTTTGGTCAGTTTCCTCTGAGAGACGATCTGAAAGAAACAGAAACGAAGAGTCCACGAAAATCAGTGTTTCTCCTCAGAGGGACAAGCTCGCCCTGCTAGTGTCACCCTGGTGTTACCTCACACTTCTCCTTAATAGCATATAACTGCCTACTTTACACATCCAATGGACAGAAAACAGGATGGCAGTCACCTTTCTTGCCACCTGTCAAATGTAATTTTCTCAGTTGTTGTATCCCTGATCTGCTAGCTCCTGGACTCTTTTTCGCCAGGTGTTACACAAGCTATAAGTGACCGCTCAAGTTTACATGGAGAGGTCGGTGAGTGGGTTCATCAACCAGGTAGGCGAACTAAAACAATGAGCTTGATTCTAAGTGGGATCCGCAGTACGATCAATGCTTTCAAATTACAGGAAGTTACAGGGAGTCATGTGATTCAGTGTTAATCCAAAGAGCAAAAGGGATACTCAGGTGTTTTGTTTTGGGGGCTAATTACTGGAATGTCTACTTCTTTCATTTTGACTGAAAGATTGTATCTGAGTGCATCTTTATGTGTTCAGTTTTGATGTACAAATATGAAAAAAAGGCTTTAGATATATTTCATTTTTAAATAAAATATTACAAGGAAAACAGACTTTCCCTGACTCCAACTTTATTGTTTATAAAATTATTTTTTTGCCACTTGGGGACAATAAAAGCAAGCTTGTAGACACAATGCTACATACAGTATGTTTAAGTTGATATGGCTAAAGTAGCCTTTTTATCATTAATATTCATTTGGTAATGTTGTTGTTTGGACACAGACAAAATGTTGGCGGCATGTTATCCTATTTCAATAAACCTCGATGGCTCTCGCCTTCAAAATCCCTTTTGTCCGTGTCAGTTATCTCAGTTCTCCCAACTATTGTAATTCCACCAGCTTTATGCTGCTGACAGCGTCTCTGACAATGGGAGGCGGACACAAACACTTTAATACTTTTTGGAACTCTTTTCCTCTTATTTCTTTTTTCTCAGCTAGTGATATCCTGAAATCAACTTGATAATAAGGACCACTGCAGTTGCAATATTTTTTCTTAAATGCTCTTGAATGTTAAAAGAAACACTTGAACTACACAAATCTTTCAATATTGAGTACAACTAGATTATGAAGAGAGGCAACAACACCATTACATGAGAAAAAACACCCTATGTATTAGCGTATGCATATATAAACGCTTTGAAAAAATTGTTATCAGGGATTTACGTAACTGGACTCAAGGACATCGAAAGCTCAGTGTAAATGCAGATAGCGACAGTAGCCGACCTCAAGTGAAAAGATCACATTAGGATTCCATCCAGGTCTAAAGGTAGCCCTTCTAATCATAAAGTTGCTCTCTCGCCCTTATTGAAGCTCACATTACCTGATGCAGGCGTTTAAAATCCCAACAAGCTCAGATAACTTTACAAAGGATTATAACATGAGCCTGACATTTTTACACCCTGCATTCATGCCTGCATAGGTCTCACAGAAATGTCCATGCTCTGCACTGGTAAACAAAACACTCATACTGTAAGGGATATACTGGTGAAATGCAATTTGCTGGTTGTGAATGCATTCACTGATGCACATAAATGCACTCCTGTCATGCATTGACCTGCAGAAGCATGCTCTCACCGTTCGCAGTTTAGATGAGACCTCCATACTTCCCGCACCACTTAGCTTGTGCAGCGACCTGGCTAACATGCTGTTTCACATAAATTTAAATAAGCCTGGCTTCTAGGAGATGTTTCTTTTGTTGAATAGTGTACAGTGGAGGGAGACAGTGATATCAAGTTAACATGGTGAGATTACAGTAAGTGTCCAGAACTCTGCTAAAGCTTCACTTACTCACCTTTGTGTGCACTTATCTATCATACCATGCACTCTTTCACATTAGCTCCCCATCTAGTCAAGCAATGACCAGTCAAAAAGACACACTGACCTGTCCTAAGGTGCACTCCATGGCTCCCAGGAAGTCAGCGTCGCGGAGGCCATTGTTGCCAGAGCTGATGTCATGAAGTTCAAAGCGGAGCCTCTGGACCTCCTCAAAGTAGTAGTCCACCAGGAAGATCTTGGAGAAGACGGGGCTGCTACTGCTGCGAATCACCTCTGTACGGTCCACCTGCAATCGCACATGTGCATGCAAGTGCACAGAGGCAGGGGTGCATGGACACACACACACACACACACAGCTCCAGGTTAACCCTATTCGTCCCAGGAATTATTGGAATCTAAAAGAAGACAACTTCTTGTGGATTTAAATTTTCTCAAAATCCCAGGGCTTTGACGGCCAAACCCCAAGAGGATCATGTGAATGAAAGCAGAGTTGGTCAATGAAAAAAGCATCTGGTAGGTCCAAATGCAGTTAATACAATAAATAAAATAAACTGTCAAATTGATTTATATTATTATTTCCATATGCATCTGTTTCATTACTTTCTATGTCCAATTAAACATAAATGAGTGAAGAGTTTTATAATGTAATTTATTTGATATGTCAACTCTATTATTAATCACTGTTTTTATTGCCTAATTAAATATAGATGAACTACTTTATAACCATTTTAAAGACAAAGGATATCTTTCATACAGAACACCTAATGGCAAACAACTAAATATTTTATTATTATTCTGTTATAGAGAGTGTTAACGCACAGTTTCTAATATTTTTCATAGAGTAGAGTAGAGTCTTTGTGGAGTTTTGTAAGTTTCACTTTAAAATTGACTTTTTATGGTCTTTCCAAAGTAGACTGGCGTATGAAGATTTCATTCAACACCCAACACACAGTCACTGTGTATTGATTGTGAATGTTAGCAGATTTTTTTGCAATGAAGAAATTACCACAAATAGCAATTACCACATTCTTTACACTTATCAACCTGAGGACTGGGAATATGGATTTTGTTTTTGATGGCTAACATCGCACAAGCTGTTTGAGATCACAAAGAAGCGACTGTCGTTGGAACATTGATCTCCCATTTTCTTCTCTCTATCAGCCTGATGCAGAGAGGAATAGAAAGCCAAACAAAAGTCTGGCTCAGCGCTGCCAACAAATCCTATCCAAGACTAGCAGCAACAACTGGGTCCCTTCTATTGTTGATAACCCTTAGACACA
>NW_022280044.1:2150034-2152534 GCF_004355925.1 Anarrhichthys ocellatus | reverse complement strand
GAGTTTGTAGTGGAAGCAACATGCCCTTCATAATTTAAAGACAAATGGTGTATGAAAAGCTTCAAAGGCAAGAATATTATATCAGGGGACTGTTGGAAAGCTTTTATGCCAATCAGTTCTATGGGCTATGGACTCCCACAGCAAATAGCTAAATGAGTGTTACAAGCAAGGACACTTTGACTGATGTAACCATTTTACTTTCATTTGGTGTTTATGAAACTGTGTCATAAAAAAACACGTCTTTCTGGACTGGAGACACACTTACTCCCACTTTATCCCAGCCCATTACTGTACCTCAAACCACTGCCCGTGCGACTGCATCTTCAGCACCACGCAAGGGTCTGGTTTGGAGAGAGCGTCGCGGTCCGAGATCCCCCGGCAGGCCACTCTCAGCTCCACTTTGGCCAGGCATGGGGAGCTGATGAAGCCCAGCGTGGCCTCTGCAGACTCATAGATGTTACTCATGCTGAACACACAATCACACACTGAAAGGAACGAGAGAGAGAAAGAGAGGGAAAAAAGACAAAGAGAGGGAAAAAGACAGGGTTACTTTCTTAAAGATAGATTGACAGACAGACAGACAGACAGACAGATAGATGAACTGTTGTTTGCTTTCACATGAGCAGATGCAGTGGCCCTGACTAAGCAGAAAGCACTCAAACTGTTCAAGGTCAGGACTCTGGAGCTACTGAATATCAGACAAGGTCCCCAAATACACACCAATGCACACATACCCTACAGGATGAACACCATTAACACGATTAAGCATATGCATGTTAATGCAAAATCGCATTCAGATGTATGTACACATTCTGTATACACATGCACACACACACACACACACGCACACATGCACACACAAGCTCTGCCGAGTAACCAGAACAAATTGGCAGGGTTTCTTCTCAAGTTTCCACACAGTGTATAATGTTCACAGTCCCCAAATAGAATACTGTCAGCATCTAATCGCCCCGACAGACGTTTTTCCCCGTGATAATAGGAAATGAATAGTTAATCATGAAATGAGTTCAAATCACATTTTACAGTAAAAGCTGCAAAGACAGTGACCCCCATAATCACAATGAGGGCTGAAAATATCTGCTGCTTTTTATTTGTTCAAGCTGAGAGCTGCCGTCGGCCGATTCCAACACAAAATCCAGATACTCCTTCTTCCAGGTGTTAAACTATACAACACTTGTTAAAGGAGTTTTTGTATACAGCAGTGACGGTCAATAGGACACACGCATGTCAATAAAGTTTCATGTGTTACAAGGGACAACGCTCTTGATCTGAAAGGCCCTGCACATCCATCAACCACCCACACAGGTGATTTCAATTATTCTGCTGAATTAGACCTGTGTGGGCATGTGCGGACTCAGCTTGATTGACATCTCCCTCCCTCTCCTTTTAGTTTTGTTGCACCTGATCAAGTGAAGCGAACACCTTTATAGTTCTTAATAATACATGGACTCTTGTGACTTGATGTAATACCCAGCATAATTCCACTCACCTGCAACCTGACCAGAGATATTAAGAAGTACTGAAAACACCAGTGTGGGTGTGCAGGACCTTCAAACAGCTTCCCTAGCTTTATCTAAAGTCTAAAGTGTTGTTTTTTTAACATTAATTTACACTTTATAACTCATCATTCATCTTTTGTGTAAAAACGTTTGAGTGAGCTTTAGGTTGATTGTGTTACCTTTAGAAAAAGCCAGGCTATCTGTTTCCCTGTTTTCAGTCTTCATGCTTAGCTGAGCTACGCATCTCCTGACTGTAGCTTCATATTTAATGGAAAGATATGACACTGGTATCAATCTGTACAGTACAGAACACTTTGTACGGGACAGTAGATAGTACACCTAAAAATGCATCAAATCAATAACACTTTAATGACCTTCCAACATTGTGCTCTTTACTCAAAAGCCTGCCCAGTCTGCAGCATGGTCCAGTTGACACCACCTATAAATCTATTACTATTACATTAGAAACACATTATACATTGCCTATATAATTAATCTCAAAATGCATGGCTCCATTTTCCCAGCCCCGTAATGTACATGGAGAACTGGGCTGAAACATTGGGTAGCCTCAAGTCCACTTAGTCCAAATTAAAGGATAACCGCAGGTCGGATGTGCTAGATGGTACAAACTGAATATTAATGCAGTAGTATCTAGTAGTATCATCCTTAGGGAGCAAAGCTCTTGGAACTGGGTCTGACTCTGACCTGAATGTCTCTCTCTCTCTCTCTCTTGTGCTCTCTGTCTTCCATAATTCATGCTCCATGTGTGTCTTGGCTGCGGTGATTATTTTTAGCTAAGCTCACTGAGTGGCCGACAGACAAACAAGCGTGCAGAGCCACAGGACAGGTGTGTGGCATACAGCAGATACCTGTGTGTAGGTGACAAGCAGCTAGATTGTTGTCTGCATGTGCCTCGATGCATGGCGGTGACATGTCTGTGTGTGTGTGTGTGTGTGTGTGTGTGTGTGTGTGTGTGTGTGTGT
>NW_022280044.1:2127284-2150024 GCF_004355925.1 Anarrhichthys ocellatus | reverse complement strand
GTGTGTGTGTGTGTGTGTGTGTGTGTGTGTGTGTGTGTGTGTGTGTGCGAGAAGCAGCAGATGCTTGTCTGTTCGGGTGACAGCAAATGACATTGATAAGTGACGGAGGATGTGAACAATTTCTACAGCTACTGTAATCTGGGAGAGCTGTGTGCCGGATCTGCCATTACAGTAAAGCAAAGGATCAGCTGTCACATGTGTTGCACATTGCCAGAGGTGACAATGAATTTTCAAATCACACTTCGTCACAGGATCTTGCAATAGCTTTGTGATGAGAAAGGGTGTTTTGGAAAGCTGACAACTGTTTTATTTTACATATTTACTGTAATACAAATCAAATGCATTGGTAAGGAAGGATTAAGTATTTTGGTGTTTTCCCCTGATTTGTTCAAAAATATAAACGTATTGAATAACAGGGCATTTTTCAAATGTTTGAGAAGAAATATGGCTGCAGAAAATTGCAAATTTTTCACTGCATTACTGTTGATACAATCACCAGCATAAACATGCAAATTTCAGATTGAAAGGCTGAACGATTTTTGTAACAAAGTGTTTTGTGTGCTCTGAAATTTGTGTGTAAATCAAAATAATACCCAAACAAAAACCAGAATAGTAATGATTGATTGGTGGGCGGTGTAAGATGTCTAAAAGTCATTCGAAGGATCCTCACTGTCAGCTTCTCTACTCTGTGACAATCAATCATGCCTTGGAGCTTGATTGCCATGACCCTGGCCTAGACTGTGCGTATTTGTGCAAATGCGTATATGTGTGTGTGACCATTCACCTTTGTGTGTGCACGTGTTTAGATCGACTGTGACATTAATGATTCATCCGAAGGAGGGTCTATAACATTAAATTACTGTAATGCTCGGTCACATATTGAATATCAGACAAAGGGGAGTAACATCACCATCAAGACACAACACGGGCAGCAAAGGCTAAAGAACTATATGTGGCATGTTATGCAAACCCTATATGGGATATTAATCATGACAGTCGACACCAACATGCTCAGCTGAAAGAGTGCACAGAGGAAAGGCGGCTGGGAGTGAGAAAAGACAGAGTATAGTATCAGAAGTGAAGCAGTCATGGTGTTGCGAACTCGCAGTGTTATTAGAGCTGACACAGAGAGAGAAGCAATGAGAGTGAGGGAGACAGAGGTTGTGCGAGGGGGGATTAGAGGGATGGAGTGAGAGAAGGAACTGGAGAAAGGAAGGCAAGTGAGAGTGAATGAAGCAGAGAGGCAGGAGGAAAAGATAGTCAGAGAATAAAGCAGGGCTTATCTTGTTTTGTAGCTCTCCAGCAAAGATAAATTAAAGCAGAGGCTTTTCAAGAGTAGCCTACAAGGTATTTTACAGTATTTTCCCAAAGAAAGAATCTCTCAAGTCACTATTAGAATAATTAGAATGCTGTTGCCTGATACCTTGTAAAAATTATAGTTTTAAGGTTTATTTTAATCTACATTAGAATTTTCCTAAAAAAATCCACAAAGTCTCACAAGCTGTTAAACAATAAATATGACATATCGGGCTATAAACGTCTGATGTCATTATATATGAAATCTCATGCAGCGGGTGAGACATGCACTATCCGGGCTGCCTGCTCCTATCTCCTGCAGAGAGAAAACTCACCTCAACGACCTGGAGAAAAGATACGAGCAGAGCCGAAGAACTTCACTGCCGTTTAGCCTACTTGACAATCACGGATGCCTCACCGCCTCCGGACCCATCTCCTTCTCCTCACTCTTTTGTCTATATGTTCTCCTCAGTCCCCCTATACACTGCAGAGCTCGGCCGGTTTTGCCGCTGACAGCCAGAGAGCTGCTTTCTAATTCCCACAGGGCGAGCACGGTGAGGATGCACTCCGCGCGCCTGGGTTTACTGTGGGTAAAAGATGAAGAGGAGGAGGAGGACGGTGCGCCACTTAACTAGAGTTTGTAATCCGCTGGCTCCATCGGGGGCCGCAGAGAGCGCACCGTACCCAGGGAACAGCGGCCTCGGAGCACAGTGCATCAGCGCCATCTCGTGGTTGTTGCGGCAAACGGACACGTGTAAAACTGATTTTCCGGTTCTCAGCTTTGATTGGCTGCGATGTGCTTCAGCGGTTTTATAATAGGCGATGACCGCACACCTGAGACCACTTGGTACTTATTAAAGTGCACGCTGTGCCCACCAGATTCATTGGTTCAGATCAAGTTAACTCGTCTGAACGTAGTGTAGGAAGCTTTTTTTCTGCTGTAATTAAAAATGATAGGTTCTCTCAGTGCTATTTTTTAATGATATTGTTGGTTTTGTCATTACTAGTTTCATTTATATTGGTTTCTAATTGTTTTGCTGATTCAATTTGTTGGCTACTTTTTTATCATCAGATTATCACCCACAAGGGTTATATGCAAATATCGATTGATTGATCTTCAATCTGTGCTGAACATGCACTGACTTCTGATACTCTCAAAACTAAATTATAGTACTTAACTGCAAAACTACGCCTACTTTAGATTTTCAACATGGCTGCATTACTTTGGATTGAATAATTTATTTTATTTGTGTTATTGTCTAAACCTGTTGTAAAATCACTGGTGCTCTTAATTTCAATTTTTAATATAGTCTATGCATAATAGTCAATTTGAAGTGCATCCAATTCCTACATGGTATTACAGCTTTGTCTCAATCCTGAAGGCTTAGGCCCGTTGCCATATTCTCCAAGCATTGATTTATGAGGCAGCGATTTTAAGAGGATATTTAGTCTGAAACGGATTTGTGCGGCTCCTTTTGAAAGCCCATTTATCCTGATTTATTCTGATAAATCGGCCGGGACAAGCATAGGCACACTGTGGCAAAACTATTTTTATAATTGACATAAAATCCTGGGCTTCATACCAACACACTGTTGTGTTCATGCGTATATATCCAGTCCCAATTTACACAAACATTAGCCTATAATGTTAATAATATATTAATTCCCCCCTTAGCCTATTTATCACAGATTTATTTTAGATAAATGAATAATGTACTGTGGACTCTCTTCCTGTAGATAACTTGTTGTGGGGGGTCGGTCCAGGTCTGTCACTTTGCGGGTGAGATCATTTTATGTCTGGAGCAAAGGACCCCAGCTTTGTGCGGACGGACCACGCCCCGGCCCCGGCGAGCGGTGCACCAGGCTAGGGTTAGCGCACAACGGCTACATCCGGGCACTCTGCTCGATATACAACAAGCCCTGCGAAGATGGCGACTTCAGGGAGGAGTGCATTATTATCCTCCGCCTCAACTGGATCTAAGAGCACACTGGAGAACTCCAACCCAGAGGAGGATGACGGACAGGACTTATGGTGGGCGATACGTTATTTAAGACGGGTTATTATGAGCAGGGTTTGTGGGCGAGCAGGGGTCCATTGTGCTGGGGATGAGGATGGTTTTGACAGCTAGCGTGCTAACGAGGCTAGCTTAGCATCAGCACCAGATTGTACTGGTGACACCGCAGCACCTAGCTCGCTAAAGCTACTCGCTGTCAGTCGTTGTGTGTTAATCAATGGAGAAGCTTTGTTTTGCCGTGTTGTAACGGTACTGTTGTGTCTGCAGGTCCACCATCCTGAGTGAAGTGTCAACCCATTCAAGATCTAAGCTACCGTCGGGGAAAAATGTCCTGGTCATGGGTGGGTATCTGTGAATGTCTGCAGTCTCCTGTGCTAGCCAATGAGCATCTTTAGCTTTGTCTCATCCGGCTAGACTTAATTCTGCTCCATAGCAAAGCTAGCTTGCTGTGGACTGATGGTGCTTTTGTGTTCAAACCCTGGTAGCGGGTGCGTCGCCTAGCAGAGAGAGACAGGTGTTTTTGTTCTGCCTGCACACGCGCGCGCACACACACACACTCCCCCATCATCTTATGAGAGAGAATCGGGCCCCTTTGAAACACTGCAAGTCATTCTAGCATCCAGTGATGCATCCAGTGATGCTAGTAGCAGCTAGGTGGAGATGATGCTGAGGGGATCAGACGCACCATCAGCCTGTGTGTGTGTGTGTGTGTGTGTGTGTGTGTGTTTTGAATGAGGCCACGGGGCTTTATGACCGAAGCATGAGAGGCTGCATCCCCGTCTCGCTCTGTCCTCGTGTCCACACACACAAACACACGCTACACATCCGCCTGGGATAATCTGCAGCCGGCTGCCCATTCCAGCTAATCAGCGATTTGGTTGCCGTCGTGTGGCTTTACAGCCATTTGTCTGTTTTGCAATCCATGTCAACATCAGCGAGCTCTGCTTCATGATGCTAGAGTCCTCCTGTCGACATGATATGGCCCAGTGTAAGGATTGATGCAGCCTTGACCTTTACTACATACACAGTAACAATAACAATGTCATGCTGCCAGCGTTGAGGTTAGTAATGATGGCAGGACAAATGCAGCTACAGTCCCTTGTTAAAATATAAATATAAATATAGATAGATAGATGATATTAGGCTGTTTGAGCCATCATGAAAGCAGAAAACTCTCCATAATGAAGCAGTGTGGCTCTAGTCAAGTGGATTGTTTACAGTATATATATGCTACACGTGTTCAGTTCTCAAGCGATGAGTTGATTAATCAAATAGGTTATTGACAGAAAATAATCCTGCAAATATTTTGCTAATTAATTAATCGTATAAAAATGAATGGGAAATTGTCACTATTTTCAGGCGTTTTGTTAACCTAGTGATAAATTAATCAAGAAAGTAATGTGCAGATTAATCGCCAATGAAAATATTCTTTAGTTGCAGCCCTATAATTTTGCAATTGTGTGCAATGCTAATTATGGATGGTGTTTGGTGCACACTACATCCTTTCTCTTTACCCTGCAGTATGTTTCTAGTACAGCTCAGAGCATGATAGTGGCAGCAGGATGCATGAACAAAGGGTACACCTTCAGCACTGGTGTGGTGTGTTGGCTTCAGCTAACCATCGTTTCTCTATGACTCATTATTCTGTTTTGTACTGATTTTGTGTGTGTTTAGGTGAGGTGGGTTCGGGGAAGACCGCCTTGGTTGCAAAGATGCAGGGGGTTGAAGAGTTCATGAAAGGGCGTGGCCTGGAATACCTCTACTTCAGTGTCTATGATGACGACATTGATGGTAACCAGCAGTGGCTTGCAGTTCATTGACCAATAAATGTCTGAAGTCCGTCACCGAGTACGTCTGAAGTAATGTATTTATATTGATGTGTCCTGTGTGTGTGTTTAGACCACACTAGGTGTAACGCCTGGGTGTTAGACGGAGACCTTTACCACAAAGGTCTGCAGGGAGTAGCCGTGCCAGTGGACTCGATCGGCAACACGTTGCTGCTGATAACGGTTGACATGTCGCGGCCGTGGAATGCTCTGGACTCTCTCCAGAAGTGGGCGGCCGTTGCTAGGGAACACATCGACAAACTCCGGGTCGCCCCAGAAACACTGCGGGAGCTGGAGCACAGACGTGAGTCACACTGACAGCAGTCGGGCTGACCGATAAATTTGAAAACAAAGTGTATATATATCCGTGTTTCCTCACTGAAATGCTCCTAACAGTATGGAAAGACTTGAAAGAGGAGCCTCTTCATCAAAGCCTTCGTTAAAAGTTTTTCATTGGACCGCTAACTCTTCAAGAGTTTTGTCCCAGTTATGACAACGATATGCCACATGTTTAAAGTTCTAACCCACGTTAATGTTGTGTTTTTTTGTGTGTGTGTGTAGTTGTAAAACAGTTCCAGGAGTACACAGAGCCAGGAAGCGGAGAGGATGGCACCCCACAGAGGAGGAGTGATGAGGAGGAGAGTGTGCTGCTGCCGTTAGGAGACAACACACTCACACACAACCTGGGAATACCAGTGGTGGTAGTCTGCACCAAGGTACACACTCGCTTACTCACTGCTGGCTATGAAACATATCTTACTTTCACCGTAAAATCCTAATTGGACTCTGTGTGCTGCACATTATTGTGGGATTAATGAAACCTGTGTGGAAATGTTCAATAATTTCCAAACACATTGGACCTTGTATATCTACGTACACACATTCACCTGTCTCTGTCCCCTACTTATCTGACCTCAGTGTGACGCCATCAGCACGTTGGAGAAGGAGCACGACTACAGAGACGAACACCTGGACCTCATCCAGTCTCACATCAGACGTTTCTGTCTGCAGTGTATCCTTCACTGAACATTTCTGCTGTGAGCCAATAAGTGCAAAAGTTTATAGTGTCGGGGGGGGAAACAAAATGAAACTATTGGTCTCGCAACAGTCCACGCAGGGGTTTTAATGGGGCTGTTGATCAATACCGCAGACTTTCCCCGTCAGATGCTGAAATACGAGGCCTTCATTCACATTTTGGTCTGTATTCTCCTCACGTCCAACTGCTCAGAGATGAAGGATGGCGATACAACTGAGTGACTCACACTACAAGGTGTTTTTGTTTTAACGCCAACGGCAAAGTTCCCAGCAGTATTGTTATTGCAGTACTTTGACCATAGTCAGCTGTATCTGAAACATTGTTGATATTGCTTTGTTGCAAAGAGAATTCCATAAAAGCCATGCAGTAGATTACCTAGTACTGCATGAAATAGTTTGTTTTTCAGAGTCTCCAGTCCATGCTGAATGAAAGCGGTATTCGATTTTCAAGTGTTATTGTGTTTTAAATGAGCCAAGATTACACAGCGCCTTCGTTCTTTAATCTTTTGTGTACTGCTCGCAATTAGTCTGAGCTAGAATGTGTATTTCTGTAGTGCTACTGTTGTTAAGAGATGTAGGTTTTCTGTCTCTGTGCTGTTAGTTTTTGCTCCTGTATTTAGAAATGGTGGTGTTCAAAATATCCTTGACAGCCTTGTCAGACGGGGCATCTCTGGTTTACACATCAGTGAAGGAGATGAAAAACCTGGACATCCTGTACAAATATCTGGTCCACCGACTCTATGGCTTTCCCTTCCACTGCCCGGCACAAGTGGTGGAAAGAGATGCCGTCTTCATGTAAGCCTTTTGTGTATGTGTTTGTATATGTACTAGGACTGTGGGGCCACCTGTATTTGGTTTGTAACCCTTCCTCTGCCCTCTCTCAGTCCATCAGGTTGGGACAATGAGAAGAAGATTGCCATTCTTCACGAGAACTTCCAGACAGTAAAAGCAGACGACAGCTTCGAGGAAGTAATAGTCAAACCGCCAGTCAGAAAGGTACAGCTCCTACTAAAAACAGCGAAATTTGAAAGATCCTCTCAGGCAAGCGAAGCTTACAGCGCAACAGATTGATTACCGCTGTAATAGTATGTATCATTACCTTCTGCATAATTTTCACAGCCAATGCGCCAAGCAAGTTCCCTGCAACAATCATGAAAGTATTATCCAATCTAGTTTAATCGATGTTGTAGAGCTATAAGGAAGGACTGGTATTTTCTTTTAACTCTTTATTTGTTCTTGCTTGTCACCAGATTGTACATGAAAAGGAGATTCAGGCAGAAGATGACCAAGTGTTTCTGGTAAAACTCCAGGTCAGAAAGCATTTCGGTTGTGTTAATGCCAGTTGTTCAGCTGCTTGTCTGTACTCAATAAATAAAATCTCACTTGAGGGTCCTGATATGTTAATTAAATACTAATTGGAGTGAGTGTGCATATTGTGCTCTAATTTGCAGTCGCTGCTCGCCAAACAGCCCGCTGTGACCGCAGGGCGACCAGTGGTGAGTGCTCCTTTTTTTTTTTTCTTCTTCTCTAGTTTTGGCTCATAAGATAAAGGAAAGCTCCCTCCGATGTCCATATGTGTGAAACAATCTGTTGTCGTTCACAGGACACCACCAGTCGAGCACCCACCGGCTCACCCAGGACGAGTAATCGCTCCGCAGCGGCCAATGTAGCAAACGCAATGCCACAGTCGGGTGCGTCATGCATTTCATCACTGCTCTGTGTGTGTGTGTGTGTGTGTGTGTGTGTGTGTGTGTGTGTGTGTGTTGTGTTTGAACTCTGGTCTCTGTATGCTGCAGGTCAGACCAGTGAAGGTGTTTTGGCCAACTTCTTCAATAGTCTACTGACAAAGAAAGCTGGTACAGGGGGGCCCGGGACGCCAGGTGGCGGTAACAACACTCCAGGAACAGTACGCAAGTCAGGTGAGAATACACACCAGGCTGTTGAAATAGCACTGGTGTTGTTGGACAGAGAAAAAGTGCTCATTTATTTATTTGTTTATCATTCAGCATTATCGTTTGATGCCATTTTCAGTTACCTCTCATTACTTAGCTTCTTTTTGGTTTCATCTGCCATCCTTCATTTTCTCTTTAACTCTCCTGTCCTCTGCTCCAGACATGAACACAACACATGGTAAAGAAAATCATAAAAGGGTCTTGAGTCTAAGCAAACACCCATCGTCTTTATGCCCGTCTGTAGCACTGTGTGACTGTCTTTTCATTCCTAACTGTGTTGTGTAATCTCACTGTTAACATCACTCGTAATGTGTGTGTGTGTGCACTAGTCAGAGGATGTTGGCCACGTTAAGGTGTGTGTGAGAGAGATATTCCTCCTTTATTATTGCTTGTGTATGCCATCGTTCATTCTCAGAAGCATCCCTATATTTCCTTTGACCCTTTCGCTCTTTCCATGAGCCTCCAACTTTCTGCAGCAACCGAGGAGGAACATTGCCAGGCTCAAGCTTCCTGTATCACCCATGTACTTCTTTTACAAAAACACATGGACTTTACTGTAGGCTGTAAATTATGTTAAAGGGAAACTTTGCAGATTTTCAACTGTCTTTGTCTCGTAGCATTGTGGGTGGTATGTGCAAATGAACCGCCGCCGCCCGAAGCTCCCCGCTCACCCACTGGCAATAGTCCGCAAAATGACGCCGAACATCCTTCATTTGGACATACCACCCACATCGCAACGATACAAAGAAGGTTGAAAATCGCCACAGTTTCCCTTTTTAACTTGTTTATTGAGATTACTAGATTATGTGAAAGTCAGAAACTTCTGACAACTGAAATTTTGGTTCATGAGATGATCCTATGGCTAATGAATTACTTTTGCATTTTAAAACCAACGAAACACAATTGTTTCCGTTATTTTTTTTTTGTAACAGAATAGCTGTTTTAATTTCATATTAGTGGCAACATCCAGAACTACGTAAAAAATCAGAGCTGCACTCTTTTCTTTTCCCGAATTTGGTCGGGGCGGGGAAAAGTGCCAGTCATGACAGTAATGACACAATTGCAACCCTAATGTTTCTCCTCCTAGTGCCCTGTCACCATTGTGATCCTTTACACTTTTCTGTTGGCATGCTGCATTGCATTTCTCATCACTAACATCTGCCACAGACATTGCACATGATTCTAACTAAGACTGGGCGATAAGAGAAAAATATATAGCTTGATACTTTTCAACATATTAGCCATAATGTTAGAATCTATACCCAATATTCTCTGTGAAATGATGTAAGGTTTTCAGTTGAAACCATATTTTTTATAAACTAACTATCAGACATGCTCAATATTACAGTAAATATGTCTTCCACTTTGGTCTGTTTCAAACTAGGCAACTACAAGAAACGAGTACAGTAGATCACATTTGTACTACCGTATGAAACGTACAGCTGAAAAAAATTGCAGGCCTTTCATAACATTTGACTCTTGCATTAATAGACAAATTTAAAGGAATGTTTGACATATTTTTAGTGCAATAAGAACTGTTTGCGCAAGATGAGGTAGAATATGATCTCATTTGTATTATTACAATATAAAATCAACTTCATTGCAATGAATTTGGATGTAAACAATTATTTCATACTATCTAAACATCATATAAATTACATAAATAAACTATTTATAAAAACTAATCCAATTGATGAGGTGAAGTCAAACTATTTTACCACCTCCCCATCACAGTATGCAATCGTCTGTCCGTTATCGTACTGGCCTTGCACCTCAGATTGCTGAAACTAGTCGAGTCTTCTGAAATGATAGTAGATTAGAAAAATAGCCTAATTAACAACACTGAATCAATATTTCACCCAGGTCTTATTTTAACCATGCGTAATTGCTTTTGTGCTTATTGCATTGTGACTTAACCACTCAATACTGTGTCTAAAATGTTGGCTGTGAAATAGCACCAATTCGTATGCGTCTACCCACACTTGATGCAGGTTCGAAGCTGGGCCTGAGCGACGTACAGGCAGAGCTGGACCGCATATCCAGCAGGGAGACTGACTCGGACTTGCCCAATGCCAACGACACCCCTGCCGCCGACGGCCAGGACACATGAAGACCAACACACTTCACCCTGCTCTCCTTCTCCCCACCCCACCTCAGTCACCTTCCACCTCTGTTGTTCTTCCTCCCTCCGCTCCATTACAGAGATGCGGGGAGAAAGAGGGATGTAGGCACACAACTTTCCCCCTCCATCGTCTTTCACTTGCTCCTCAAGGAGAATAACTCACTCTATCTTCCCCAAACCGCTTTTCCAGCACCTTGTTCTCCTTTCCCTCCTCTCTCCTCTCCACCTGGCTGTTGCGCTGAGGGCGAGCATTTGTCACTGTTACATACAAGACTGTCTGTTACATGAGAGTAAATGGGTATGGGCGGGGGGACCAGTTGGGCTGCGGAGGTCGGGATGAGAGGAAGTGAGAGGTGGGTTGAAAGAGATTGATTGCAGGAATGAATAAGATGGTACAGTTGGTGTTTTTACTGTAGGAACTGCTGAAGGGTGCATGTTGAAGAAACTGCATTTTGGTTTATCATAGGGATAATTGTGTGTTTAATGTATGTGGGGCAAGTCACACTTGGCCAGAGGAAGAGACTGAGAACAACAACAACAAAAATGCCTGAAACAAAATTGCAAACAGTCATGTTTTTTAAGATAAAGGGACGTACATACCAGTATTTGTGTGTGAATGTGTGTATGTGACAGTGAGTGACTGTTTGTGTGTGTGTGTGTGTGTGAGAGAGAGAGAGAGATGGAGAGAAGGAAAGGAAGTCATTCAACCTAGACCTGTATGTCGAGAGATTTTGGGCTGTTTGCATTACAACCAAAAGGCAAAAACATTACTATGCTCTTACACTACAAGCTCTTAAAACAGTGCATACACTATTATTACAGCAGCACCGTCAAGCCAAACATGACAACAACAAAATAAATACTTCAGATCAAAGTTCAAACTCAAGCATTAGTCCTGTGTAGAGGGTACCCAGGTCCATCATGCCAACCCAATTCTACGATTGGCCAAACTTCCCCTCGTGGTAGATACTGCTCAAACCTGTAGATAACAGACAGTGCACTGAAAAGGGAGGGGGTGGTAGAGGGTAGGTGGGGTAGCTGAGCTTTACTTGTACAGAAAGAAGCACTAGTGATTCAGTTCCATAGTTACTGCGGGCAGGGTGGCGGTAGTGGGCGGTGGTGGTGGTGGTGGGCGGGCAAGGGAGTCAGAACAATGGAGGGTCACACCAAGAATGTACAGTCATTGTCTCGCTGATTGGTCCTGTTATTTCAGAGCTCTGTGTTGGCGTTTGTATAATCAGATCTGTTAATCAGTCAAATAAAAGGTGTATTTATTCGGATTCATCCACCTGGCTTCTCTTTGTTTTTATTTTACCAGTCATTCCTCTTCTCCTCACGCTGAATGCAATGTTATATTTTGTGATGGGGAACTGTTAGAAAGGGTTGATTTGTATTATTTATTTTCAGTATATTTACACAATCCTCCAGTGTCTTGTATCAGAATAATTCCTCTTGATATCTTTATAAGAATACTGGTTATGTACAGCTCACTTCAATGTGTCAGTATTTTAATGAGCTCTAAGCAGATAAATATGATATATTTCCGAGTATTATCATTAGAAGACTGGAAATAAACTTGCATGACTGATTGCAAGGAATAACTTTTGCCTGAAAGATAAAAATATGTGTTAGTGTTTGCATTGCCAGGAGATGTTGGACTGTCTAATTTTCTGATGGTGTCTTGCAGACATACAGTCGTGCTTTCTATCATCTTTTGTGTTTACTCTGCAGCCTTTGTTGGGACTTGGGTAAATGAAATAGACTTGCTCCTCTCTCTGCCACAGCTGGAGACAGTGGATGAGCTTAATTTAGTTTTATCCTGAGGGTTTGATGTTGATCCCACATACTCACAAAAGAAGCAGAAACTAATGAAAATCCGTAAGCACTCGCTGAAATAAATGTCATCACGTCACACTTCTATTCGCTCTGGTGGCATGTGGTCTGTGTTATTTCTCTTACTCACTGATGTTATTCATACCCCTTGCAGGCGAGTGACTGAATATTTTTATCAGCCTACTACACATTTCTGTCACTGTTTGAATGATATAAATAGAAAATATTCCAACTGATTGTGATATAACATAAATGATCGTAACTTTCCTTTTCTATTTCATGCGGTATCACTGATACTGATATGCTTCCCTACGACACTTTGGACTGTGACCTGTTCTACTCCATGGCACGCATCAGGCACATGCACATGCGCTCTGTGTGACACTTTCTCTTTTGTTCGTTTTGATTTAATATCAACAAATTATCCTTTCATATAGCTATACAAATATTTCAAAACAAGTTTTCCTGTTGGTTCTGTGTACTTAATGAAGCTGAAGTAGATGCACAAGATGCACGCTATTCATTTAAGTGCACTGATTTTACACAGTCATGTGCATTGCAATTTCATTACAACTAGTCTGTGAATAAGTGCCCAAAATGGAGATGCATAAATAAGCAATTTTATACAATTTCAAGAATAAACATAGGCAATGTGTTTTACTCTTTTAAAGCCACCTGTAGCCTACATATACCCAAGTATGTTTATGTTTTACTGTCTGCCTTTGATCAGTTAGTGATAGATTGAAGTTTTGCAGTTCATGTCACCACAAAAGCAATTATAGAGACAAAGGATCAAATGCCATTCAATCCACAGCAGAGTATCATGTTATTGTGGCCATTGCAGGTCTTTCCCCGCCCCCGACAATCAATGATTAGTTTTTAAGATATGCTCTTTGTGTTTAATGGATTGGATTATGGCTTTCTATCGAAAACTGAGATTCAATCATCGTATTTTACAACTTCCTATCTGGTTTAACCTTGTGGTCTATATGTGATTGTTCCTCTCCATTTAACCACTGCAGTTTATCATGTAAAATGAGTCCTTTGGTTTAACTGTGAAGTAAAAGTATGAGAAACGTGGATGATGGTTGACAAGCACCTTTCATGTTTTAATTGAATAAGATATATGGATGAATGATATAGCCCTGGTAGGGAAAATGTTAATTAACTCCATCTTTCATATCACAGCAGCTCATGAATCACATTCCATTCCAATGAATGCTCCTCGCCCTCCCCTATCACACATCTTTCATTTACGAGATTCAAAATTGTAAAAACTGAAAAAGGCTGACTTCCTTTTACCATTACATGATATCAATATCTGCCAACAGCTGTAAAATATCAGTTTCTATGCTAAAACTTTTAGTTAAAATGGCGCTCTATTTTTCTGAGTGCGGCAGAATATTGTATTTTTTCGCCCCCTCGCCATCTTAACGTGCGATCGCACAGGCGGAAGCAACATATTCGGCGGAGCAACAGCGGGTGTGGTTCGGACTTCTACGGGTGGTTCACCTAGCAGCCCTTTTCCTATTTCCAGCCAAGAGAAAGGACAAAAATTCCCCAAAAAGAACCACGGAGGAGCCGCTTGACTCTGGTAAAGACACTATGTTTTCTACAGCTATTATATAACGTATTCACCGCGCATCAATGTTTGCCTCACCAAAGAAAATCATCTTTGACCAGGGAGGGGGCTCCGGTGGGGTTTTCTGATTTGGCTGGCAGCACAGCAGGTTTTGTACGGTGGCGCTTTGGATCTACTTTTCATACGTCCTGGTTAGCTAAGCTAATCAAACCAGAACTAAAAAAATTGGAGGGTTCGCTTGAAAGTCACGATTTGTGTAATGAAGCGATTTGTAACGACGATGACTTAGAATATCGGTTGCTTCTAGTGACAAGTCGGTACAATTTATGCTTTTGTGAGTGAAGCCCTAAACTGTGTTTGTTTATGTTAGCTAGCTAGCTAACTAGCGGTTAGCTACGCGCATTAGCTTAGCGAGCTCTCAAGGTAAACTAGCCAACCTGTTAGCTATAGCATTGGTGGCCAATACACGCTAGCGCTCCTGTCTTGAATCATATGTCCTTTTTAAAATGTGTTTATTGGTTGATGTAACCTGTACAGTTAGATGGGGTTTTAGTTTTGATTATGTAGCTTGCTCCGCTCCCTACTGAGACACCCCACGAGAGGAGGAGTCATGGAAGTGGTTGCGGGTAGTTTCTCTCGTTGGAAACCCAAGCTGCGAGGTCGGAACTTGGCCGTGGTAGTAGGGGGAGGGGGAGAAATATGCCTTTGATGTTCTTTGCCGCTGAATGGTGAATTGTGTTCGTGCTGGCCTGGAAATACCCACCACTTTGCTCTCTCGGCTGGAGGTGGAGGCTCGGCATTTCCCCTCCTTAGCTATACGTTAGCAAGACAAACAAGCGTCTGAATCACAGGGAGCTGGTACAGGTAACGCTAGCGCGGAAGACAGCGGACTTATTATTGAGACCACGTAGGAGAAAACGCATAAACATTACGATTAGGTTTGGCTCTAGCAAACAAGAACTCAAGGTTGTGAGTTGTCTCGTTTTCCCACTGTGCACTTGTTTCCTTTTTTCGCAGACATATCTGCTGTGCGGGCTGAGGGCAGGCAAGAACAATGGCTACCCAGTGTAAGTATGAAAAACTTCCACATAAAGTATTTCCATGTTGATGTGAACAGAGCCCGTTAACACTTTATTTTGTATGTACATAATAGTTTACACAAGAGCGCCTCTAGATAATTACATTAAATACCGTAAACCTTGTGGAAGTTGGAAAAATGGGAGCTAGGCGAGCACATGTCACAGTATCCCAAGAAATTTATATCGTGTTGAGTTGCATCTGAGCTTCTACTCCAAGATAAAACTTGGGAATTAAAAGAGGAATTCGATTTTTACATACTTTTAATTACGATCAGTACCTGAGGGCATCGGGCATGGAGGAGCTCAAGCTTTTTCTTTGCTTGTTGTTCCCTTTTTTTTTTCCTGTTTGCCTCAACAGAAATAGTGTAAACTAACCTCCTTTAATTCATACAACTCCTAGTTGCAATAACTCAAGATTACAAATGTTAAATTACCTACAAAATTACTAAAACCTTTCACACTACTAAAAAAAAGTATTTGAATAAAACGGGAAACTAAGTCAAAGTGAGGTAAAGATGACCCTTACTCAGTCATACCCTGTGTTTCACCTAATTTCTCCCTTTTGTGTAGCTGATCTGATGGAGTTGGACATGGCAATGGGAGACAGCAAGGCTGCAGTGAGCCAGTGGCAGCAGCAGTCCTACCTGGATTCAGGCATTCAGTCTGGAGTAACTACCACAGCACCATCTCTGAGTGGCAAGGGAAACCCTGATGCTGAGGAGGATGATCCATCTCTCTATGACTGGGAGTTCAACCCGCCCTTCACTCCTGAGCCTACAGGTATACGAGACACTGCATATATCATGATAGCTGCTACGGCATAAATGGTATAAATCTATGATTGACATTGTCATGATATTCATCGCCATCTCGTGTTGCTTTCAGACATGGAGGGCTATGCCATGACCCGGGCACAGCGTGTGCGTGCTGCCATGTTCCCAGAGACCTTGGAGGAGGGCATCCAGATCCCACCTACCCAGCTGGATGCTGCCCACCCCACAGCAGTGCAGCGCCTGGCAGAGCCCTCTCAGATGTTGAAGCATGCTGTGGTCAACCTCATTAACTATCAAGATGATGCCGAGCTGGCCACTCGTGCCATCCCTGAGCTTACCAAACTGCTCAATGATGAGGACCAGGTATGTGTCCCAAGGAGTGAATCATCACATGAAAACACTCAAAAAGGCGAAATGGTGCCTGCTGTGTTACATCCCGTTCTAAAACATGCACCCCTAACAATAATCCTCTCTGTCCTAGGTTGTCGTGAATAAAGCTGCTGTAATGGTGCATCAGTTGTCAAAGAAGGAGGCGTCGCGTCACGCCCTGATGCGCTCCCCGCAAATGGTTTCGGCCGTTGTTCGTGCCATGCAGAACACCGGTGATGTGGAGACGGCTCGCTGCTCTGCTGGCACCTTGCACAACCTTTCCCACCATCGTGAGGGGCTCCTTGCAATCTTCAAGTCCGGAGGCATTCCTGCCCTGGTTAAGATGCTCGGGTAAGAAACTGGAGGAGTTGTGGTGCTCTTCACAGCATACGTGCCTTATCAGTGTCCACACATCCAAATAGTCTATAACTAGCAACAGAAATGAAGGCTGAAAACAGTTTAAAAAAAAAAAAAAACCAATGTGCTCTGCTGCAACAGCTAAGAGCCGATCAATCATGATTAAGCACACAATGAGTCGAGTGCAAAAGAAGACAAACGGTTTTAAAGGTATAGCTTTCACTAAGCATTAGTCTGATTCACCAACATCAGCTCAACTAACTAACTAGAGCAAGTAGACTAACAATGTGAAATCTAAGCTGACTCATCACTTTGCTTGGATGTGAGAAAATCACTGTCAAGTAGTGGCTACCCTCTAAAATAACTTGCTCAAAATCATCACCCACCAGCTACATTCTCAAAGAATACTCTCCAGCGTGACCCATTTGAAGCTGTTAAAATGTCCTCCGTTCTAACTTTTCTCTTTGTAATCCCCATGAAATGCCAGCACATGCAGCCACAACACTGAGTTGGCTGGCAAGTTCCAACTTGTTGGATGTCACATGTGTGTGTGTTTGAATTTGCACCTGGGATCCTATTACCACACTTCAAATGGAGGATGGATCAGTTGCTTGACTGTGGGTGGTAAAAGCCCGATTTTTAGAAGACTACAAAAATGTTGTCTGTATGGTAATCTATTTTTTTTTTTATTTTTTTTTTATTTTTTTTTTTTTTCTCCCCAGCTCGCCGGTGGACAGTGTGTTGTTCTACGCCATCACCACGCTGCACAATCTGTTGTTGCACCAGGAAGGGGCAAAGATGGCGGTGCGCCTGGCTGGAGGACTCCAGAAGATGGTGGCCCTGTTGTCTAACACCAATGTCAAGTTTCTGGCAATCACTACTGACTGCCTGCAGATCCTTGCATATGGAAACCAAGAAAGCAAGGTATTTGAAGATAAACATAGTCGTTCGTTCATTCTATTCGGGTTCAGATGCCCCTGACGTGTCTGCTGACTGACAGCGGTTTGTAGCACATCTAAACATAAACCTGTATGTGTTTTAGCTGATCATTCTGGCCAGTGGTGGTCCTCAGGCCCTGGTCAACATCATGAGGACCTTCACATATGAGAAACTGCTGTGGACCACAAGCAGAGTGCTCAAGGTGCTCTCTGTTTGCTCAAGCAACAAGCCTGCTATCGTAGAGGCTGGTATGTACAGAAAATGGAAACCATACAATGAAAAAGACATGAATGTCCTGGTCTACATTTTCTGATTGTGGTTTGCTACTATGGTGAAATTTTCCTGATGTAATTTGTTTGTTTGTGTGTGTAGGAGGCATGCAGGCCTTGGGGCTTCACCTGACAGACCCAAGCCAGCGTCTGGTCCAGAACTGCCTCTGGACTCTGAGGAATCTTTCAGATGCTGCAACTAAACAGGTACAACACACTCTGTAGTCACAAATGCTAATGTGCATTCAGTATGTATGTACAGAATGACAGGGGCCTCTAGTTGGACAGTTAGTCCATGCATAGAATTCCATTGAATATAAAGTATTAGATAAAACAAAATGCTAAATCATTTAGGATGTATTCATTCCTCACCCGTCATTTATTTTGTTTTGTCCCGTCCAACCTGTCCTCTGCTCTCCAGGAGGGAATGGAGGGTCTTCTGGGAACCCTGGTCCAGCTGCTGGGCAGTGATGACATCAATGTAGTGACATGTGCTGCTGGCATCCTCTCCAACCTGACCTGCAACAACTATAGTAACAAACTCATGGTCTGCCAGGTGCGTATTATCCACACATTAGGCCGTAACTATGCATGTCTGTGGGGTGTAGACTGTTTATTCTTTGTCTTATTTTACTAACATGCATTCCACTGACTGATCCTATGACATGCTAGGTTGGAGGCATTGAGGCTCTGGTGCGAACCGTGCTTAGGGCCGGCGACAGAGAAGACATCACAGAGCCCGCCGTCTGTGCCCTGCGTCACCTGACCTCCCGCCACCAGGATGCCGAGATGGCCCAGAATGCTGTGCGCCTTCATTACGGCCTGCCTGTGGTGGTCAAACTACTGCACCCTCCGTCCCACTGGCCACTAATCAAGGTCACTAGCCATCTCACTTTCTCTGCACCTACACATTCTTTTAGATAAACATTTCATATCCTGACATCAGTTATTGACATGATTTAATTCCAGCTAACTAATATAGATTTACCCCCCCCCCCCCCCAAATCTAGGCTACAGTTGGTCTGATCCGCAACCTGGCTCTTTGCCCAGCCAACCACAGCGCTCTGCGGGAGCAGGGGGCCATCCCCCGACTGGTCCAACTGCTCGTCAGGGCTCACCAGGACACCCAGAGGCGCACCAGCATGGGAGGCAACCAGCAGCAGTTTGTGGTGTGTAACCAAGCCAACAACCCTTTAAGCTTTTTTTTATTTGAACATTTAGAGTTTTTACATATTTGACTTCCGTCTCTCCCACTCCCAACAGGAGGGTGTGCGTATGGAGGAAATAGTGGAAGGCTGCACAGGAGCTCTGCACATCCTGGCCCGGGACGTCCACAACAGAATTGTCATCAGAGGGCTCAACACCATTCCACTCTTTGTCCAGGTGAAACATTAACCCCAGTCTTACTACAGACAAATGCAAACATTTCTGATTTACTTTTCAGCTACATGCATGTCAACAACTCTGTTTTGCCTTTTATCAAACATCTAATCTTTCTCTCTGCTTGTCTGTAGTTGCTGTATTCTCCAGTGGAGAACATCCAGCGTGTGGCAGCAGGCGTTCTGTGTGAACTGGCTCAGGACAAGGAAGCTGCTGAGGCGATTGAAGCTGAAGGAGCCACCGCACCCCTTACTGAGCTGCTGCACTCCCGTAACGAGGGCGTTGGTGAGTATACGTGCACACATTTTTGATTGTCTGTGTGCTTGTGTGGACTACGTGTTAACTTGTGTGGCTCTGTGTTGCCTCCTGTAGCGACCTATGCTGCAGCTGTCCTGTTCCGCATGTCTGAGGACAAACCCCAGGACTACAAGAAACGTCTGTCAGTGGAGCTGACCAGCTCTTTGTTCAGAACTGAGCCCATGGCCTGGAACGAGGTACACGCATGTGTATAAATGCACACACGCAAATGTATAAACTCAACAATATCAGTATTTTATAGCAAACACTATATACATTTTGTAAGATCTGCACTCGCCTACACAAGCTGCCTTGTGTCAGACTTTACTCATGACTCTTTTGCCTTTTATAGACCGGAGACCTGGGACTGGATATGGGAGCTCAGGGAGACCCCCTGGCTTACAGGCAGGATGGTAAGTGCCTGTATTATCTTTAATGAAATCCCCTCTCGGTTTCTTGTTTCATCATCCTTTTGCTTGATGTCTTTTGATATTGATTGAATAATATGTTATAGTATTGAATGTTGTGTGAGTTGCAAAATTATTTCTGCATAGCAGCTTTAGTCTCTTTTCAACCCACAACTTCATAAAAGTCCCAAATATTTCATGGAATATGAAACTTAATTATACCTCATCTTGTCTCCGATATGTTGTTTAATGCCACCCAGCGATGACCGCTGATCACTCGGCATTTGTTTAGAATACAACAACATGTATCCGTTTCACTAATTTAACCGTTTTTTGTCTTTCCAGATGGAGCCTACCGGGCCTACCCAGCAGCCTACGGCCAGGACTCTCTTTTGGACCCCATGATGGAAGGTACTGACTACCATACTGACACTCTGCCCGACCTGGGCCACCACACTGATCCGTTGCCAGACCTTGGCCACTCCCAGGACCTGATGGACAGCAACCAGCTGGCCTGGTTTGACACAGACCTGTAGGATTGGTAAGACAGACGTCCAGAGAAAACGTAACTTGCACTATTTGATATAAACAGCAGCACACTAATTACAAACTGTGTCCTGTGCTCTTTTGCAGTTGAATTCGGATAGAACCTCCATTGTGATTGACCCGTATTGTCTGACGCAGCATTAGGATTGGCCTGGAGAGTGGTTGAAGGTAAAGAGAGGAATAAGAGGTCATGGAAAGTGCCACACACAAGAAGAAAAAAAGAAGATGGTTTCCATTGGAATGTTAAAGCAAGTTGAAGTGGGAGGAAAAGAAGGGGTTAAAGTATCAGAGTGGAGTCACACAATGGAGCAGGTTACCTATATGGATGAGTGCACATGAGATGGTTCTTAAAAGTTTGAAACACATGTTTTAGCCTTGCCTGTATTCTTATCAGTTCTTTGTTTCTATTTTTCTTATTCTATTTTTTTATTTCCTTTTTGTATTACTCATTCTCTGTTATGGTACTGACCCAGCTTGCCTTCGCACTAGCCATCTTCATTTTCTCTTCAATGCTAATCATTTGTAATTTTTTTCTTTTTTTTTTTAAACGTATATTACATGTAGTGTTAAGTTATAGTGATATTATACTATGTTCCTTTGGTTTTTGGCCGAATGTGTAGAACACTAATAATCAGTTGAAATGTACTCTGAATTAAAGTGTAACATTGTGTAGTTTTTTTTTTTTTTTTTTTTTTTTTTTTTGTTTTGTTTTTTATAATCTCAAAAATGGAGAATTATGCATTCTTAATATGTGCTTGTTTAAGCATAAAATATGTCAGTGTCACAAATGTTCTAAAGAGGGAGATGGGAAAAATTGAGGGTGGGTTTGGGGATAAATCTAGAGACAAGTGTTTTATATACAGTATCACTGGTAGGTTAACAACTATTTTGTATGCTATCATTGGATGTCTGATAGAAAAGTCTTTAACGCTATCATTGGTGGTCACATAAAACCCAGTTTTATGTGCTATCAAGGGTAGCTAGGTTGATGAACCAGTTGTAGTCCTGCTGTGCTTATTTTGGAGACGAGGTTATGACACGGCTGATCAATAAAATGGCATTTTATTTCATATAGTCTGCCCTGTGTCTTCTGTCCTTCCATGTGATGATGTGATTGTGTTTTTATGCTTTTACAAGTATGAAGGGGAAATTAATCTTGACATGCATTCAACCAATCAAAATTCAACTATTTCTTAGTATGCCAAGTTAAAATAGTTGCCACTCAACTTAAAGTCATTCTCTTCTCAATCAAATATTAGTAAAGCAGAACGAGGGAACATCCAATAAATGGAGGATTTCAGCAAAATGTTATAATACCAAAACATGTTGAGCAGCTTGGTGAGCTGAAAGAAAACAGCCTGAATTTCAAATAGGAAGTTCAATATGCCTAAAGGCAAACTCTGGAGGCTAGTTAAGACATTTGATTCATTATCGTTTCACCTCCAGTCAAAAGACATTTGTATATAGACTGTTCTGGTTGTGAAGTAAGGAAAACGGCAAATATGACTCAGACAAGCAGCCTGAAGGTACCTGATGTGTTTAAAGGATGGAGAGCACATTTTAAATCACCACCCAAAAGCTTTTCCGAACTCTGAAGGCGCTTTCACATTCGTTCAAGGTAAAATAACTGGTGGGCAATTACAATAATATACCCCTGATACAAGTGGAGATTAAATGAAATATTCAGCTTGCTACAACTCCAGACGGTAAGGAGCAAGAGTCATGGCTACACAGCTTCAACGATATTATCAGTGTTTGTATAAGAGTTGAGACGTGCTCAAGAAAAAGTTTGAAGTGGTTTATGAGAGCAACTCAAGGAGAAAAGGATGGAAGTTAATTTCATGCCATCGTGGAAGTTGTGATTTGACTGAGAGTGTCACTTATTGCAATAGCAAGAAGAAGAGCTTTCTTTTGAGTGAAGGGATATTCTTTTTTCCCTTAAAATATTTTAACTTTTCAATTAAGAGTTCGCCGGTATGTTAGATATATATATAAAACATAGTCTGTTTCAGTTACATGTCCATTACATGTCCCTAAAAAGGTTTAACACAAAAACATACAAAAAGGACCTTAAAGTGCAGATTCTCATGGCTTCTTTGGGAGGAATCCTTCATTGCAGGCCTTTATGCAAAGTGTGTATTCCATGTTAATGAGGTCTTTTCATGAGAGAACGAGGTCTGCCTTCTCAGGTAGGGTTGTTGTGCATGATAATAGCTCTTGTCCAATGTGTCCCCCGGATGTTCAATAGTGTTGTGATTGTAACTGTATTTGATTCATATATCTACAGATTTAAATGACACATAGTGGGCCAACCTTCATACCAGCAGAATTCAATGAATTATAACAGCCTTAACTCCATGGATGTTCTGATGACTGCATGAAATAGGAACAGAGAAGAATATTTCTTAAATAACTATTTTCTCTCTTTAGTCATGTAATAAGTCATATTAGTTTGAATGTACTGAAATAATACTAAATAATAGTGTTAATATCAGTAAAGGAGGTGGAACTTATACACAAATCAAATTCTTTAGATAATAGTTACATTGGCCTCCAAAAAAGTAGAAACTATACTTGCATAGTTGAAGACTTTTGGTCAGTGGTCCACTGGCCCCGCCCCAATATTTACACCTCATTAAAGTAACAAAAGGTCCCCATTAAGC
>NW_022280044.1:2115258-2127274 GCF_004355925.1 Anarrhichthys ocellatus | reverse complement strand
CTGCTACTGGAGCTGCTCAGCCCATCAACAGGATGAATGTGTGCACTTGGTCCTCATTCCCTGTCTACACAAGAGTCAGTGCGGCTCCTTATTTCACCAAAACACAAAGCCGTTACATCACTTACTCTGTACCCACATTTACCCATAATGCTCTCTGTTTCCGTATGTCAAACTAATCTTCCTATTGCTGAGTTGCACTTTTTATGTTATACATTTTTGAGTGGGCCGTACACTCAAAAACACAGACACACTTTTAAATCACACAAAGCCAATGAATGGTCTCATGTGTGTTTCTCTGTGTCGTATGTTTCTTTTATTGTGGCTGAACTTTGTTGGTAGAAATCACCCGAAGCTCTACTTGATAAGCTTTGTGTATTATGGCTTCTGGGGTATTTTGTACATTTTTTTTTCTTACATTGTCTCTTTGGGTTTTTGACGTTTGTTATCTGACCAAATGAGGGCAGCATAGTATTTTAAAGTTCATCTTGAAATACAATAATGTCAACACACACACGCTTGTATCAAACGGATGATTAAAGTTTTTTTTTCTCCTGCATCCTGGTGAGCATATTATTAGGTTATTTAAAATTATACTTATGTAATCCTCCTAAACTCACCTGAAAGTCTGTCATGCCATGTTTAGGGTGTTAAGAGACTACAACATCTAATGCATGCCATAAGTAACTATACTACAAACCATGCAAATTGGTGAAGTTGTTTAATTTGAACTTCAAACCCTGATTCCTGCAGCTGCAGCATAGGGCTGCAGTCTCTATTTAATCCTTGACATTATACTGAGTTGACTGACCACTGTGGCAAAGTTGAGGTGAGCAAATATGTAATGAATGAAAGTTTGCTTTTCTATTTGTAGGGCATCTGCGCTGCAATGCACATCATCTGAACCATAACCTACTTAGTCCGTCTGAACTGCTTTTAGAATTCACATTGAGAATTCCTACACTACTATAGTACTGATATAACTGCCCAGAGTCAGGGTTGATTAAGAAATCCAAAGCTATATAAATGTGTTTGCACTGTGGCTCTTTATATACTGCGCTGACCCATTTTCAAACACAATAGAATGGGAGGCCATTTTCAGTCACCACGTCTTGCTGTCAGGTCACTGGGAAGTCATGAACACAGACAAGACAGGTGTTCATTTAGGACCCACTCAGTCAACATTTAAAATCCCCAAACAGGCTTTGTAGCAGGCGGTATGGAAGACTGTGAATAGTGGGATTACCTGAGATGTTTAAAGCCAGAATGTCCATCAGACACAAGTTCACATTCAATGTTGTCAATTTTGTTCTTATTCCAGAAGTAGAAATCAAACAAATGGATTTTAGGTTGGTAGTCTGAGGCTAAACTTCAATAGATTTAAATCATGAACCCCCACAATCTATAGAATATATTTTTTCAAGATGATAGACGGCGCCAACTCTCCACCATTTTGAATCTCGTCTCCACAACACATTGGTGGTAAAAAGGCCGTAGCTCATATGGTGCGTTTCCAAATTTGAAATGCTGTGTCTCCGTGTTCGACTTATGAAGCAAATAACTCAAAAGATCTTAGGTCAAGTTTAGATGTTCATTTTTATTCATTTCATCTCCCTACTTGTCAGACCATATCAAGGTCAAGAATGTCTAGCAGATAACATCAGAGCATGTGATTCTTGCAGTCCAGGTCCATCATGAGGGGGGGGGGGCTTGGCTTGGAAGAGGAGTTGGGTGAGCTCAGCATTTGGTGTTGTGTGCCCACAACATAGTTCCCCCTGTGGGATTACTGGTGGACGACCTAGATTGCAACGCAACCTTCCTGCCCTGTGTCCCCCCCCCCTCCCTCCGCTGACTGGTCAACAGAGATTACTCTCAGGGAGTAGAGTCTGGCAGTCAGACGGAGCGGCTGAGCATGTGATTGATGAGCGACACACTGAGGGACAGGAGATGAAAAAACACTTTTTTCCTTTTCTCCGCTGCTTCTTATATTCCTCTGCTATATTCCTCATGCTTTTATGTCATTCACACATTGCTATTAATCCTCCAGGGAAGCCTCATAGGGATATTTTATTAAGTCCTATTCTAGTGTGAAAGGGGCTTAGCCAGGCCCCGAAACTGCTTCATTTTGAATGAAACAAGTCCTAGATTTAACATAGAAGTTTTGAGAAAATGATACCAGGAGCTGACAATATTTCCATTACTTGCACAATCAGAGACACTGGAGCTTGTCTGTCTGTCCACTGTTGAGGATTAATGTCAGTCGCTGCTTTGTGTTTACTGACTGAGTAAACTGGTTCAAGAACATTAATCCCCCTAAATGCTGCATTGTGCAGTTGATCTCTCTGTATTTTCCATACAGGCCATTATCGCTCTGGATGTCTCAGATTTCCTGACCTCACCATGTGTACGAAGGTCTCTGTATGTCTGTTTTTAAATCCTTGACCCAAAGTTTAACCTTAACTGCTGTTAGATGTTAGACCTCATCCCTGAACCAAAATATGCCTCTCCTCTCCTTTCAAATAAGAATTGACCATATTGTGTACTGGCCTATTGCATGAGCGTGTGTGTGTGTGTGTGTGTGTGTGTGTGGAGGTTTCAGACTAATCTCTAGACAGTCCTTCTGCTTGTTTACATGTAGACCGGGAGACACCATAGGGACCTGCTTCACTGAGGACAAATGCACGAATATTAGCTCTCAAACTTCCATTTCCTCCCATTTGACAGTGGAGTCTCTAGAGTAATGAAAAAAAACCATTGTCATTAATACTGAATGTCTTGTGCTTTGTACTATTGTAGAAATACTTAATTAAACTAAAATTGAATTCATGTAATACATAGTTGCCTGATGAATACCGGAGTAAAATAATATTTTCCTCTGAAATGTTGAGTAGAAGTGTAAATTAACACATAGTTAAAATATATTAAGAAGTACCTCAAATTTGTAGACTACTTCTAACATATTTAGCTTTTTTTCCCCATGAGAAATACAAATACCATAACATATGTTCAATGTAAAACCAGGCATCACTGAAATACCATACAGTGGCTGGCTGCCTATAGGAGTAAACTTTTGTGTTGTTTTTTGTTAAAAGTACAGCAGATAATACAATCTCATTGTACTCCGTATACTCATGCCGTAACGTCCTGAGTATGTACTGGAGGTGTCCTGAAGGTGTAGTAGGCTACTCTGACGTCAGAGGATAAACAAGGACCAGTCGACATCCGTTCACACCAAACAACAATCGGAGCAGTCACGTCGCGCTCGTCTTCCTCGTCCCGGTCCCGCCCTGCACCGCCCACACCAGCTGCTGTCATTCTGAAACTACCGTGTCATCGTTACCGCCTGTCCGTTCAGCCTGCGGGGCTGTGCGGCATTCACGAACCGTGCATAAAAACGACATGTCAAACATGCAAGACTTTTGCGGATGACGCTGTTTTGGTTGTGGCTGTTGTTTTATTTTGAAAGTTGCACGAAGCTACTTTATCCATTCCATGAATAAAAATAAACATTTCATTGTGTTAAATGCATATGATGTTAAACTGAATAATGTAACAGTAGGCTATATATGTTTTTATGTTTAGTATTATAATCTCTTTGTCCATTATATCTGGCCCATCAACATTACATTTTTCCATCAGAAATGTCCTTTTTCCAATAGTTGAATTTAGCCTAAATACTTTTACTTATACAAAATACAACAGTAAAAAGCCTTTTAAGGATTTACCACTGAGGTCAACAGATGCTCTCAGTGCCACAATATTAATGTTGTCCTGCGTGACCTAACAACACTTTTCATGTCACGTGCTTCTGAATCACACGTTCCTGTTACAGGCCTGTTGCATCACTTTTGTTGTCATGCGTGGTTGAATATATAGAGGAGGGCCACACAAAGACCCTGGCATGGGTGTGTGTATTGAATAACGCAGGGAACATCCCATACCAATTTCCCACCGGGGATCAATAGTATTTCTCATTCTGATTCTGTTAAAGGTTAGGAGCGAGCAGATGTCAATAAACAGCGCATATTAGTATTTTATTAAATGAAAAAGATGTACAGGATTCAGCAGTAGTCAGTGAAATTGATTAACTTTGACCTTTGCACGCCTCATAATCTGTCCATCTTTTATTATGCCTTTGCAATGATAATATAATATATTATAGTATGACACTCCCACGGCTCATGTCTGACATTAAGCAGTCGTACTTTTAATACTTTAAATACATTGACTTTCAATCATTAGAATGCTGGGTTTTGACTTATAATGGAGTATTTTAACAGTGTTGTTTAGTTACTTTTTCTTTTGTGAAACATTTGAATAATTCCTTCACCACTGTCCTTTTCCTACCTCAAACATTTTCACAGAAGCAGTATTTACAACAGTCCCTGAAGGCAACATTGCACACAATGAATAGGCCCTTGTGGTGTTTACTTTGTACATGCTCTGTAAAGTGCAAGGGAGTTGATCTAAAGTTCAGTTGAATTCTTTTTTTAAATCTTTATACAGGGATTCATTAAGAGTCTTTAAAACCCAATTATACTTTCTACAAGATGTAGTCTTTTATCTTCATATAAAATAGAATTGGATTTATCAAAATAAAAAAGAGCAGATTCATCACTGTAGTCTCCTTTAAATATGCCAATCATAATTTACAACCCTATTCACTTTGTAGTATGTTTTACAAGTTGTATCAACAGTACTGAGACATGTTTAATCCTCAGGTGGCTGGCAGTGACCTTTGATTTATAACAGTGACTGTAGGATTGTATTATCTGCTTTTGAAGACGGTATTGTTTGCTTATCCTCACTATAAGATTAACAGCGAATAATTAACAGCTAGGCTATCTGGGTCACCAACGAATTACCTATTAACTATTATGAACAACACAGACAGTGAAGTAGGCAATGCAATATCACAGAGCTCCAACCTTTCCCCAAAACAATCTGTCAAACTTTGAAATGCAGTTTTCACTATTTTGACCAGTGCAGCATGGTTTAGCCTGTACTGAGTTAATCAACTGTTAGTCTTCATTGACCGTGACTGAATCTTTAACTTTGAGGACACGCGGTCAGTCAAAACATCCTTCACACACACACACATTCAGTCTTGCAATAGTCTCACCAGCCCTACCTGCCCTATATCGCCCCTCAGATATCCTTTCGAGAAGTAGTTACACATTTTAGGAAATACGTTATTTTGTTTGAAAGTGTTTAAGTCCATAAACCCTGTTTATTCCCACTGTGTGTGACTCATTGCCCCTCCCTCTTTGACAATTCATATTTCTATCAATGACCCCTCATCCACAACACACCACCATTCCTTATATCTCTTCCATCGAACTTCCTCTCACCCCTACCTCATCAGTCCAAACAGCCGTGTCCACTGATCATATGTAAACCCTGTTGTTACACAATTCATCAACTCATTTTCCTGTGTGGAGGACGAGTAAAAACACAGTCCTCACTGCGACACAGCAGGGGCTCACAGTTTCCCCTCATATATCACAGGACACAGACCCCTTTAATATGTCACAGGAGGAGGCACGTGATTACGCTTTTGCTTTCACTTTTAGGCTCAAATGATTCCGATCAACTTGATAGGAACCGAATCAAGCTGTAGGTTGAATACAAACACGAGTTCATGTATCTGTAGATACATTTTAATCTAGCACGGTGCAGTCTTAGTCCCACCAGCCAACGTCCTGTCATCCTGACCTCACATATTTTCCTCAGGAATCAAAACAGAGGCTCGTTAGGTGCAGCTTCCACTTTAGTGAGCGGTCCAGCTTTCTTTATCCGTGCAGGCCGACCAGCTGCTGCTGGAATCTGTTGCTCTTGCCTAATGGAAATGCAGAAAAATAACTTTGAAAGTAGTCTGGATTTCTACATGCATGGGGAAATAGACAATACAAAAGGTATTTTAGGGTCACAGGCACAATGAAACAACCCAATCAATCTGTTGACAGTGTAACCAAATTCAATTTTCATCTATAAGGGATTCCTGGGTAGCACCAATGCCAAGTCAGTGCACAACTACAGTAGAGTATTTACACATGGCACCAACTGAGAGTGCTGCTCTGCCTTTATTTGAGTAATCAGTACTGTGCCGTGGCATGTTTTCTGTCTAAAATTGGTGCTGGTGATAAAGATATTAGAGCTATGGACAGTGACGGTGGCCATGGGAGGATTAGGTTAGCTCACTGTTTGTTTATCTTCTTTTCTTATGCAACACAGAATGCGCTCATTCAGATGCATGCTGGTCATTCATACAACCACCATCCCCTTTTGTCATGCAGAGCAGGATGATGACTATTCCCCTTCATCCTCATGATTTCCTGGATTTTGGAGAAGCATTAAAGGCAAATACCAGATTGTCACTTGACTGCATTGTAGATAAATATGTGCACATAATCAGTTAGACATTGTGAATACAACAATGAACACCATTTAATTAACGACCAGTCTTGTGCCATTGCTTCTTTTCTTTTTTTTTTTAGAACAGGCAGAAGGTTGTTCATGTCTTTTGAACGGTAATAATTACAGACTTGTTTGTCTCGCATGCTTTGAGAATGTGTCAGCTGACTGTCCCTCTGGTAATGTGATCAAACTGTCAAAACAACAAGTCTGATTTTATTTCTTTGTCATGGTTTACATGTTTTCCAAGATTATACTTCCTGCATTAGAAGAAAGTAGATATTTAGTGAAAGACCTAATGAGAGTGTTCATATTTTGTTGGTTCGTTTCACCTTTTCCCTCACGAGCTCACAGACCAAACAGATGTTAGTAAGGCTTTACTGTTTAATGACGACCGTTACACATCAGTAACCACAGCCTGGTTCGTCACTCAGTAACAACCTTATCAACATCAAGAGACAACGGGACAGTCTTATCATAGCAGTTATTCCCCCTTAAAAAGATAATCAATAGTCAATATAGGCCAGGCTGGGGAAACCGTCCTATCAGAACCGTACAGGAGGTGACACCACCACTGCTGGTAAAATCACTTTACAGCCTAATAAAAGCTGTGGTTTACAGTAATTACTACTTTTTAGTTACATTTGTTCAGCTAAGCATAAATAAATTAGATGTGATAGAAAATGTGATGTACATTTGAATCATTTTCTTTAGTTTATAAAGAAAATGTTGGGACACATGCTTCTTCACTCTCTCGCTGAAGGTTAGATGAGAAGTTTAGTACCGGCTGTTAAATGTGAGGCTGGGGACTTTTGTTTCTTGTACATCTTAAATAACTTAGATACGATGTGTTAATAATGAGCTTCAAATATGCTGGTTGGTGGATTCTGTTACTTTAAGAGAGAGCCATGCTATCTGTTTCCCCCTGTTTACAGAAATAATGCTACGCTAAGCTTGTCTGTTAAACATACAGACATGAGAGTGGTGGCATGGCTAACAAGAACACACAAACTGCATGTAATGATTTATCTGGACTCCACAGGTAGCTTTGGAAAGTTGAACTTTTCAACTTCTACGTTAACTTTACAAAAGGTTTGTAAAGATTTACCACTGAGGTCAACAGAGACTGTCGCCTTGCTTCTCACTGAAAATGCAACGTGCACACCCTTCTGC
The DNA here is from genome assembly GCF_004355925.1 of Anarrhichthys ocellatus. Lineage (NCBI taxonomy): Eukaryota > Metazoa > Chordata > Actinopteri > Perciformes > Anarhichadidae > Anarrhichthys > Anarrhichthys ocellatus. The sequence continues at coordinate 2,119,690 of NW_022280044.1, read as the reverse complement.
ATTGATCACCTATTCTCATCACCTTACAAACCATTTACTACGTGATCTACCAAGACATTTCATGTCATGTGTGTCTGAATCATACGCTCCTGTTACAAGCCTGTTGCATCACTGTGGGTGTCACGGCCGGTTTAATCTAGAGGAGGGCCACACAAAGACTCTGTGATGGGCGTGTGTATTGAATAAAGGTGAGGAGCAAACAGATGTCAGGAAACAGCCCATAATAGTATGTTATTAAATGTAAATACTTTTGCTGTACAGGATTCAGCAGTAGTCGGTGGAATGGATGAGATTTGAAGTTTGAACTGAGTTTTTTATTATCTGCTCTGTTTGCCGTGAACATTGTGGTCATAAACTAAGAGATCAAACACACTTCAACTGGGTGACCCCTGACTGGCAGAGAGGTGATACTGAGGGGAGGAGACAGTTTCAGCTCGCGCTATCTTCGGCTGTACAGTATGGGCCTAATAACAAGACAAATTAAAAACAGAAAACAGAAACAGAATCCCATTTGCTGTAATGTTACTTGAAGTTTTCAATGTTCAAAAGTTATGCTTCTGTCATTCTGTTTATGGTACGACAGGCCTCATACCACATCTATTGATTTTTTTTTTTCTTTACACGACACCTATCTCCAAGAAATCACTGCATAATATTACTAAGAATATTAATAGCTTTATCTGCGTAGTTCTTAGAAAAAATGATAAGAGAACAAAATAAGATTAAATCAATGAGAGGTTACACAACAATAAGGGCATTCAATCAATACAGAAATAAAGTAGGATTAAAATGGTAAAGAGAGTGAATGAAAAAGAATATAGTACTAAAACATCAAACATTTAACTTAAATTCTGACTAAACAAGTATTTTTAACAGGACAGAAACTGCAGAGTATCATGTTTGAAGGGGTGAAGCTATGAGGACCTGAGGAGCTCTGGCTTTATTAAATATGCCTTATAAAGGCTGCCATTTGCTCCTCAAACACTGCAATCAGCCAGGTAAAAGTCCACTGGTTTTATCAGGTATTGAGGCACTCTGTGTCCCAAATATGTTGCACTAAATCTTTCACAGTTGGCAGCCAAATACTATCTTTGTTTCACAATGATAGCTGGACAGGAGCTGTAGGGTCAGACGCACAAACTCGTTGACACACACACACACACACACACACACATACAGATTTATGTAGTGTTTCTAGTAACGATATCTAAGAATATCTCTGACTTCCATCCATTAGCATTGATCCCCATGTTGTGCAATGCACAAAGTGACTGAGCATTACATTAGCGTAGTGGTTATATTTTTCCCCTCAAACGCGCCTATTGTCCGATGTGTTCCTATCGTGGGCCTCACATTACAAGCCAACAGTGCGGCTATTGTGTGTTGACAAGGACTCTTCACTCACTCATTGCCAATACAAGCACGTATTGGCAGATCCACAGTGTAACAGTCAGCCTCTTGCAGGTGTGGAAATTTCCACTGCACTGTATCTGGATCTGGGATCACAAACAACCTGCTTAGTATATGCTGAGGCCTACATTTTCACACACATACTCACACACACACACACACTCACACACACACACACTCTATTTGAGGTCACATATTGGTGAAGATAACGTGTCTTCACCTCAAACTAACATCTGTACAGCAGCACACACCATAGCGAACCATCTCTATTGTGGCATTGATTATTGCTTCTGAAGGACGAGCTAACTTTGAACAGACAATATCGGTGTGCGATCAAGGAAAGGCGGCTTCATCCAAGGAGAGGGAAGGGCTTCCCTTTGTACAGACTTATCTTCTCTTGGCCTTAAATCAAGGTTGCAGTACTGGCTGCATTCCTAACCTGTCAGCCAGATATCAGCTGCGTGGATTGCCAGAGTGTAGAAATACCATTATGACTCCGTTAGAGAGCGGTGAATTACAGTTTACACTAGGCCCTACACACTGATACAAAAGAGACAAACAGCCGTGCCAAGATTCCTGTCCACACCCTGTCAGGTCAATGAGGAGAGAAGAAGCTCTGTTATACCAAACTAATTACCACCTAACCATGAAAGTATCACACGTGTCACATCAGACACAGTGGCGATGCACACAGTGGGGGGGGGGGGGGAGAATAATGAAATTCAACACATCTTACTTCCAGATAAACTGTTTTGTCAGCACCCATGTGAAACAACAACTACCAACTCCATAGTAAAAAATAACTAAAAGAAAATAGAAAAGAAAAAGTGAGCATTGAAAGTAACATTGAGAAGTCAATGTGGCAGTTTGGTAACACTAAGAGTTTAAGGAGCGGAGATCGACCTTCGAGTATTTTCACCCTTGAGTCGCTGTCATCAGCAGTCTTCATCATGCAACTGCTAGAAAGAGTCAATCTGCTATCAATCCCCCAGATGCTGTTGCCCAATAGAGAGAGCAGCGGGGGAAATGGGCCGGGCTGCACGCCCCCGAGGCTTTATAAAATTCCCTCATACATCCGCCTTGCGCCGCACGTTATAAACAAAGAAACGCTTCTGTCTCTGCAACAATTGGCAACAACTTTTTGTGGACTTTTTTTTCATCTCCGGAGTGTTCATCTCAGGACAATCACACGTTTAATCCAGAGGTACGTTTCTGCTCCAAATCATGACTTTATGTCAATGTTTTCGTTATTTTTTTAGGTGAACTATGCGCTCAGTTTGTTAGTTTCGCAGCATGTCTGAACACGTTGTTATTCCCGTTTCGCTGTGCAACTCCACTGAAATGCAGTTTACATTTTTTTTTGCTGTTTCAGTTCATATGTGGCAATTTCATTTGACCACCAGTTGTAGAAAAGGAAAACGCACAGAGCAAAACATGTATTTCAGAAGGTGTTTAGATTTTTGTGCATATTAAAGGAAATGCAAAACACAAGTTATTTTCTGTGAATAAACTTTTTGGGATGGCATATGTTTTTAAATAAATTACTAAACTGCATACTAAAATGATGTGGCATGCAGTTGTATATTAAGGCAGGGCGCTGCGTGTGTAGCGGGTGCAGGAACTTGATCAAAGATCAACATGCTTTTCACTCAGTGACACTGAAAGCACACGCACACGCACGCGCACACAAGCAGGGCGCTTTCATGCCAAATGTTGCAAATATTACGAGAGCCATATTTGCACAACTCATCCTCTTTGTTTTTTTATATCATGGAAAACAATCAAAAACCTCCATGAGGGTGTGGACATGGGGGAGGGGATAGTACCGAAGTCAAAATATGAAAAATTGTGTTTGTTGACTTATGGCATTAATTGCAGTCTGCTAAAAATATAAAGCATCTCTCTATTGGTTGTTACGACAAAACAACACCGTATCCTGACCTGCTTTAGGGCTGTTTAGTTTTCCAGCTAATTCTATTAATTTTTTTTTCAGTGATGCAGGCGGATACATCTCACAATAAAGAGCTGTTTGTACTGGTGACTGTGTGATCCCCTCAAACCAGCCTGACCCCCACTCACCAATTTACTGTGGCAGTGGAGACACTCGCATTTTGATATCTCTCACAATCTGAAAATGTAGGTCTGTGACAGCTTAGTCCGGCAGGCCTGCTGCCGCCGTGCTGATATTTAGAACCAGGGATTTGACAGATTACGAGAGTTCCCAAAGATTAGGGAAGCAATCATTGTTTCTGCAGATGGAAGCTACAGGCTCGTGGATTTAAAACTATAGGAAGGATGGCCTGGCCTTGACTCTGGCTCCCTAATATTGAGACCCGCTGTCCAAATCGAATCAGTACATATGTTTCTGTCACAAGCGAGCAGAGAAAGAGTTTGCGGTCATGTGGTTTTGTAACTTGGATGTTCTGGCTTAAAGAAGTGTGTCGTATCTCTGGATTTACTGTGGCAAAACGAGCACTAATGTGTTATGTAGAGGCCTGCATCAGTGTTGTTGATTTACTCTGAAGCTCAAGCCACATTATCTCACTTTCAAGTGAAAACATTGGATTTTCAACAAGTTTGCTTTTCAGTAATCAACATATAAAACCTAATCCTGAGAGTTATGATTGTTGTGAACGCTTGGAAGAGTAATGGATTATCAACTGGCTGTTAAGAGCATGTAGCCATGTAAAGGCTTTATTATAGTGTATGTTGTCATGGGACTTCATGTTTATTTCCAAATCTTGTTTCAGAAATAGTGAAACTTTACGAGCCAGTATCTCACAGAAAAACATACAGTTTGTATTCTTTGTTATGCAGCTGATCTTGGGTTACACATTGGATCGTCCAGAGCATATATCCTCCCACTGTTTCCTCTTCACGATTGCATAACACAGTTTCACTTCTGCCAGGCCAATGATGTGTCAGTAAATAGTTTGTTTTCTTCCCCACGGCCTGACACTTTCTGAAAAACACAGACACACACACACACACACACACACACACACACACACACACACACACA
>NW_022280044.1:1963502-2115248 GCF_004355925.1 Anarrhichthys ocellatus | reverse complement strand
ACACACACACACACACACACACACACACACACACACACACACACACAGTTTCAATAGAGAATATGCATGCAAGAACTGGTTTGCCTCGGTTGAAGACCGTTGCCAATGACACCAAACCAGTTTTGGAGTGAAGCCAGTTTAAAGAGAGAGCCCCCTGCTGCAGCAGCGATATAAAATCCTTGTGAGAAAAAGATACACTGCAAAAACATCACGTCCCTTTTTAAAAATTGTATCTAGGTAATTTGCATCTTACTGATAATCTGAGAAACTACACAAAATTCTACATCATTCATATGTATATTTTGAATGTAGCAATGCTTTTTCCTGCCAATCATTCGACGTGTAAGAAGTGTCAAGACGGCAGTACTCATATTTTAGTGTTTGGGATTAGGGTCCTGTGGGGTTAAACTAAACCACCTCCCTCCCCTCCTTCGTCTTGTCCAGGTGAAACATTAGCTCAGCAAGGCAAACAATTGGAGGAACACCGCTGATGTAAACAGCAGGTGACCTAGTTGTCTCAGCCTGCTGCCCAGCCAGGTTCTCCCTGTGCTGCCAACCTAACAGGTGGTGATGGTGTTTGCAAATAGGCTTAGAGGATTCCCCTATGTTGATGCATGCGCTGATTCCCCCCCCCTCCATTTTCTAATCTGAAACGGCCTGAGTAGTTTCATTTTTCAACATCATTAACATGACTTCTCTCACATGGCTGTGGAATCTCAACGGGGGCTGATCTCTTGTCCTCTTCAACAAAGCTCCCGCAGTGCGACGGCGGCCATGTTTCTGAAGGCCTCGGCAGAAAAATGAACCTGTTGTTTGATACTCCTCTTCCTCTGTGCTATTGTGAGATCCGGCTGGCTCCGGTCTCTGTTCTCCCAGTCACAGGAGTGGGTGTGTATTTATGTCCGTGTGAGTCCAGAGCGAGTTCTGTCAGACACCTACACATTTGAAATGTAATGAAAAACTTCCTCTAAAAGACCACTTCCCTCCGACGGTCACATTGCAGTCCTGTAGGTTGATGTCGATTAGTTTACAAAGACCAATGGAAAGATGGAGCGCACAAAACACATGGAAAGAGCAAACATAGCAACCGCAACCAAGCAGAAACCTAGACAAACGGCAAAAAGGGACATAATACTGAGAGCGAGCTAGAGAGCCAGCAGAGGCATGAAAGAGCATGCATGTATTGATGGAAACAAGGGTGTCTGTTGCTTCCTGTCTGTGTGTATGTGGGTCAGTGAAGGAGAGAGAAGGGCAGGCCCCTGGCTCTCAGGAGCCAGTGGAGCCAGTGGACAAAGAGGCCTTTTAACTGGCTAATTTGATTTGCATGCAGAGCCTCAGCCTGCCTCTCCTCCAACACAGCATCATGACCCACATCACAATCTAACGCCTGGCATCTCTTCACACTTCCTTTCTTTTTTTTTCTCCCTGCCCTTTCAGTCTATTTCTGTTTGCCTAGAACTGTGTTCTTTGTTTTTTGAAATATCCCAATCTTGAAACAGGGAGGGATTGCTTCGGTCTTTAAAAAACATAGACGGTTTGGGCCAAAGCACAGTATTTAATTTTATGTTCATTCTGTCTGCGTGTCTCTGTTGTGGGCGGTTCACAGGTGTGTCCCATTATCTGGTCTGCATCTCAGTGCAGATCACAGTGCCAGTCTCTGCATGTTCCTCTTGTCTTGGCACCTGTGTGGGTCTGTGTGTACGTGAGTGCATTCAGGTCCGTAGTAGTGTCGTGTTATGAGCCTTGTGTAAAACACGCCCCAAAAGTTCACGCAACATGTCATTGTCTGCAAGTCAGCCGACTATAGCCCGCCTACCTTTTGCCGCACCCTATTCAAAGAGGTTTGAGTAACATTATGACTTATTGAAAAGAACACGCCTTTGGGAAGTTTGGGAAAGGCAGATATTTTACTAAATCTTTTTCCCACACATCATCCAATACAACCTGAAGCGTCTTAAGGCTCAAACACAGGTTGAACCAGTCACTCACAAACTACTCTGTTCTCTCTGACACCCAGGCTCTGCAGCTCTTTGAAATGGACGACATCCAGGTTGTTGAGTCCAAACCCCTGCTGGTTGACCGAGAACTGCCGGTATGTATCCTGAACAGAGGCAAGACAAACAGTGTGTGAGGAGAATTCTCAGAAAAAAAATAGCTTTAGTACTCTGTCGCTCAGTGACATGCAATCATGTCTGCCAAGTTCTTTTTGTTCAAGTAAATGTAGCTGTTCATTAGAAAATAGTAAAAAAAAAAGATCTCACAATTAGCAATTCATAATTGTGGACCTGGATTTGGATCTGCACCAAATATTGATACTATTAAGTATCACACTAATTAAATAAATGGGTCCATTAAGAGTTTTCTAATCATGGCCAGCCACAGGGTGAAGATATGAAGCACCCTGATCGCTGCAAAATGCTAAAATCTCACACTTCTGATGTTCTTCGCCAGATTAGATTTCATTTTAACAAGTAGCTTTAGTCATAAGTAGGTTTGTGTAAAAGCTTCTGTGTAGTACATGTTGTGAAGGTAGTTTGCTGACCTTTGTCCACAACTTGTGCAGTTGAAATGTTACTCAGTGCCTCATATGACAGAGGTCATATGGATGTGAAAATACATTCAGTGACAGGATGGCGCCCTCAGGATATTAGATTTTAGCATGTTACAATATAATTGCATTAGTTTTATATTTTCATCACTCTGTTCTTTCCTTGCAGGGCTTGAGAGAGGCTGTGCTGCAGCTCGTTATCAAGGTATGTTTCCAGACACAAGAAATAAGATCCAGCATTTATCACTCCCACCAGTTGTAAACCCAGCTGTATTGTTTGAAGCTTGTGTCGACTCAGATTACTGATTGTATGTACAGACAGGTTTATTCTATACCTTATTATTTTAGCTTGTTTGATACCATCTAGTGGTGGATAAAAATAAATACTTTGCCACTAATCAACATAGTTGTGGCAGTGGCTCATCCATCATGGCGGTGACCTTTCATCTGCTGTGATTTTATCAGGACTGAGATCTTATTGGGCCCTCGCTAATTCAGTCGGGTACTGAGAGTGATGAGGCGCACTCTGGGCAGATAACACAGCTGCAGTGCATCGACCCTTTCTCGTCCGTCTCCAGCACATTGACACACACATTTTGAAGGGTATATGGGTGCTGCTGAGTCTGGGGGGCCTCTCAGCACCTCGGACAGCGCTCAGACCCTCACAGTCAGCAAAGACGTAGAAGAAGTTGCTGATCTTAAAGGTACAGTTTCAGTATGAAGTAAATATTCTTTAAAAATGCTCCGACTGAGCCGTCTGACTTACTTTTGTGTCACACCGACAGTTTAGACGATCTGAAATATCCAGGGCAAGTGCTATATCTCTGTGGTTGCCAATTTTTCAACAATTACTGATGTAGGATTAGTTGAAGGTGACAATATTGCGGGTTTACTCCTGACATTCACAGTAAATGCATATGTACTTTCACGCCAATGTCGTGTTGCAGGATTATTTCGCCCGTGAAGCCCACGTGTTTGATTGTAGAGGGGGAGGGTGGGTGGAGCGAGGCGAGGAGAATCCTTAGATGTTTTTATGTCTGCTAAATAGGTGGTATACCTCCTTGGATGTTCTTCCAGGGCAGTCAAAACTGGTTTGAAAACAACCCAATAGGTCATCTTGTAGACCATGATGTCAGGTCACAATAGGGCAGACTTTTTTTTATGATTTATAAATTTATGGCTGTATACAAGCATTTTGGCAATCTTGGCAATTAACAGCATTCAGAGTTTAAGCTTTTATATTGAAATACATGGTGTTATGTCCGTATTGTTATTAGCCTATTAAATCAATCACTTGCTGTTAATGGAGTATTTTTAGTGAATGTTTATTAAAAGTCTTTGTTAAGCTCTTTGTAGCCTTTGCTGCTGTGTTACATTTTAGTTAAAGGTTCCTCAGTTCAGCCATTATTTTGGAAATGTCTTCCCCTCCCCCAATTCATTCAGCATGTTTTCCCACTGATCATAATGTACTCATCATGTCAACACAGTAGCCAATGCCCCTCTGTCTGACATTGGTTGATCCAATTTAGGGATCTCTCCATCTAGAGTTAGCTTGTTTTGACCAGCCTGCAAGGCGTCATAGGAGGCTGGGAGCTTAGGCCAACTGGTAAGTAGGGGGGCTATAAAGTGCTCAGAGCAGAGCTAAACAACTTCAGAGGCTTACTAACGTTTGGATCTTTCAGAGGCTTATTAGCGTTTGGATCTATAGCTCAGGGAGCCACTGCAACTACACCTTTTCAGTAGCGAGCAGAGCTTTACTCCTGCAAACATGGTTCTGGAGGATTCTGACGTGGAAATGATCGTTACTGAGATCGAAGTCAGTGTGAGTAAAGAAAGGCGGTATTGAAATGTTTGCACTGAGTAGTTTCAAGTGCATTGGCGGATTATGCTCCCTGCTGGAGTTATAGAACAGGTGTCGGCGCCGAATAGAGAATCGTTTTATATTTCTGATAGATTCCTTATTAGGAACGGACTGGATTTAAATAAGTGGAAAATCTTTAAAAGGCTTCGGCAGTTTTGTAGTTTTTTTTTTTTTGGTGATTCGATTTAAGAATTGAAAGAAAAAAAAAAAAACATTACATTTGAATGGCATAAAGAATATTTTGAAAACTAAATGAAGCAATACTAAAACATTTTGTGAATGAATCATTGAACATGAAGTTCTTGTGTTGTTAATTTGGTCATATATTTGTGTTAAACAGATGCATTTTAAGTGCGCTGTAGTGGTGGTAAATGTCTTCAGGTTTGATACATCCCTCTGTTGCTGGACATAATGTTGAGGTGCAACATTATTCTCATCCTTGTAGCTTCAAGATGAATCTCTTGATATGTTTACTTGGAATGTTTTTTTATGCTAAGTTTGTTCATTTATTTTCTGCATCTGTAGGAGACTGATGTGGAGACTGCTTATGGAAGAATCCACTGTACAATGAAGGGGGTTCCCAAGGGTGACAGACCAGTCATCCTCACCTTCCATGACATTGGACTGAACCGTAAGCCTGGCGACCCATTCAGCTCAATCCAAGTGAAACATCTGTTGTTGTGCCTGAAGCCTTGGGTGTTTTGAATTACCGTACCACGTGGGACCAGATTAGGTTCACCAAGAAAGCTTTGTATTGTTAAATTTATTACATTACAGTATCTAAAGTCTTACTGATAGATTTTTGTGATGGTGTCAAATATTGTGGGCGAGGCACAGCATCTGCATGTCGTACAAAACAAGTCTTGTTCTTCAGTTACTTGAGGTCATTTCTACTTACCAGCCAAGTATCACTTATCCACCTCTCCCCTCCCTTTCATTGGACTGGTTTTTTTTTCAGAAAAAACTTGCTGGAGCACGCTCTTCAACCACGAGGACATGTCAGAGATCATGCAGCACTTTGCCGTCTTACATGTTGACGCCCCCGGGCAGCATGAGGGAGCTAACACCTTTTCCACTGGGTGAGCCAGACTAACATGCAGTCACACACACACACACACACACACACACACACACACACACACACACACACAAGCACTTAATGTATGTCAAGCAGGCTGTGGTCTTTGACTCGACAGTTAGATCCCTGCGGGTGAATTTAAGACGACCTAATTTGACAAATGTGTTGTGGGGACAGGTGTTTATCTCGTTCAGCCTAATCTCTGCTTTGATGGTGGGACTTTGCTTCATGTTGACGCTACCTGAGCTGAACATGATATGAAAACAGATGGCTGTTACAGGCTGATATCAACAATACAGACCAATATAGACCAAGGATTAGATAGTGGTTATTATGAAATTGTTAACCATTCATTTGAAACGATATGCTTTTTATTTCCCAGATACGAGTACCCTTCTATGGACCAACTCTCTGAGACCCTCCCACTGGTGTTGAAGCAGTTTGGGTAAATTGAGCTTCAGCTTTCACACGAACTCTTCACACTTCAATTTAGGATTTTTTCTAACCTGTTGTTCTAACAGTATCCTTGCGTGTTTGACCGCAGGCTGAAGTCTGTTTTAGGAATGGGCATTGGAGCCGGGGCCTACATTCTGACCAGATTCGCTGTAAGTTTGGCCCTTCCCCTCTCAATCACACTTAATAATTATGAGTTTTAATCATTTTAGGATTAACAGAGCCAGCTAATGTGTTTTATCTTTATGCTAATTTTGGCAATATAACACTGCCTATTGCTTGAGCCTGCTGAGCCATAAAAGCCTCAGGAATGTTCCAGCTCAACACTAACATTGTGCACAGCAGGAAGTCTCACTTTGTCGACACAAGGCTGACAGAGATACAACTTTTAACTCCTCGCTGCAGCCTTCTCTGTAAATAAGCTAAGTGTCCATCATAGGACAATATATATACGTATATATATAAAGACTAATCCAAAACATAAGACTAACACACACAATTTTCAAATAGCTCAAAACATCGGCAGCCTGAAGAGGGAGCTCCCCTTTTTTTGCACATATATTTAGCTAAATGCAGCATTGTGTTTTACAGTAATAAATCACTAATATCATGTTGTGCGTGTGTTTTAGCTGGACTACCCGAACATGGTGGAGGGACTGTTGCTCATCAACATCAACCCATGTGCTGAGGGATGGATGGACTGGGCTGCACACAAGGTAACACACATTATTAGCTCAAACATACACATATAAAGACTAAAACATTGGCAGAATTTTTGGACTGCCAACAAAAATATTAGCGCTGCATTAAAGCTAAATGGTTTCACGTCTGATTTCAGATCAGCGGCTGGACCCATGCCATGCCCGACATGCTCATCACCCACCTCTTTGGAAAGGTACAGATTCACATTTTTCTTTTTTTTTTGTTGCAGAGCAGTGTGATGATATCTTTAGCTCTCAGTGATTTTAAACAGATTTTGTGTTTGGTTGCCTCAGGAGGAGATCTACCACAACCATGACCTGATTGGAACATACCGCCACCACATCACGAATGACATGAACCAGTTCAACCTGCATCTCTTTGTCAAGTCCTACGAAAGGTAAATAAAACACATCGAAGTCAGTAGACTAGAAAAACACTAAGTAAATTACAACCAAAGATGCAATAGGTTGCAGAATCTTAACTTTTCATTAACAGAAATATGAAGATTTTCTGTAACGTATGTCTGTCTCTACAGTCGGAGGGATCTGGAAATTGAGAGGCCGATCCCAGGAGGCACCATCAAAACCCTCAAGTAAGACATCATCATTCAAGTCACAATGTTATATTAAATATTACATTTCACCAATGCTTGATTTGTTATGTATGTGTCTCCCTCATCCAGGTGCCCTTCACTGCTGGTGGTTGGCGACACCTCTCCTGCTGTGGAGGCTGTGGTGAGTTGAGGCACAATCTCTGTCGTTCACACAGCCGTTTAAAAAAAAAAAAAAAAAAAAAAGCTTCAATGCGAATTGCTAATGACTCGATTTCCCACCACCGTTAACCCAGCAAACTTGTGCTGGACATGTTTTTCTATTCCGTCCAGTCACCTATTAAAGCCCAAGATGTACGGTTAAATGCTTAAGGACAACTGTATAACACAACGTAGGAAACAACAAAGTTGGGATCAGAAATCAAGTGATGCAGAGTAGTTTTAATCTGTTAACAGTGAAAGACTGTTACTGCTTTTAGCTCAGGGAGGCGCCCCAAATCCCCCAAACAGCATTAGATTTCCTAGCATTTATGAGCCATAGCCGGCGATTATAAGCGATACATTAAAACCTTATTTTTAACATTTTATCTCACATTATTTTGCCATAGCAGCTTATATATTTAACCTGCAAAATATGACTGCTAATCTTGTAGGATACTTAACTGAATAGATGTGTTTTATTTGAACCCACAGGTTGAGTGCAACACCAAGCTGGACCCAACAAAGACTACCCTGCTTAAGGTAAGCAGACCCGATTCTCCACTCTCTCGCCTCGTTCACCTCCTGGCCCATATTCTCATTCAGATTATAATAGCCTTGATGGAAACGCATCGGCTGATTAGATTCCAGTGGCTCAGCATTTACCTGGTGACATATTAACCAGGGGTAGGAAAGCTGAACGTGTCCTCAGAGGCGACGTGCATGGCATATCGCCTCTGAGGACACAATCTGCTGAACTGACCTACTTGTGTTGGCCCAAGGCAACCTATTTTATGACCCACAGCTGCAACCAAATGGCTGCTAGAGCTCAAATGGGTACCATTTATTGGGGTTAACTGTTCAGGGTCTAGAGGATCACTGATTGGAGGTAGCAGGGACAAGGTGTTTGACGTGTTGAAATAGGATGTGTCGAATGCAATGTGGGGGTAATGGCGTGTGTCCACTGCTGTGCGAATGTACAACATGCTAAATGCTAATGGCCTCTTTTGTGTTTTCCCTCCTTTCTCCAGATGTCTGACTGCGGAGGCATGCCGCAGGTTGACCAGGTGTGTATGTTTGTGTGACAGAAAAGCTTTGCGAGACACTGTTAATGCTGTAGAGCAGGCTGTGTAGGGCTGGATAATCGCCGCAGAAGGGGTCAGGTGGACGTGTGGATGACATAAGAAGGTTGCACTTAAGAGCATTAGCAAGTGGCTGAAATGAACCACAGTTGTCAGGTTGTAATCCTCCACGCTGCGCTGCACCTGCTCATAGCAGCTGTCATATCTCAGACCCTGAGCAGTGAGCTGCTGGATGAGAGATTGAGTTTTGTCAATGTTATGTAAACAAAGTGTGATAATTAATGACAAGAGGACTAATTATCTCCCCACTTGTGTGTTTTTTTTTTTCTTCTCTCTGCAGCCTGCCAAACTGACAGAAGCTTTCAAGTACTTCATTCAGGGCATGGGATACAGTACGTATTCAATACATGCAGTATCTTTACTTAATTGACAATGCACTTCACAGGAATATTGAGGTTAAATTTTACGATTTTTGTAAACAATTTGAAAAAAGAATTGTACTCAAAATTCCTGGTGCCATGAGTGCAGAGTTCACCCACATTCTCCTCTTCACCACTGTGTGGGGTTAATAAATGACCTATGTACTCACATTATCGCTTCAACCTAAGGTCAACTCCAACTGTTTGTTGTACTGCAGAGTGTGCAATAAAAAAAGCAGGTCAATATTATCAGTCAAATGTCATTAAGGGGTATTCTGGTAAAATGGTCTGTGTCAGAGTTATGGTGTTAATGTAAAATAACATAGCATTGGATATTCATTACTGATACATAAACGTGTAAATGACATTTGAATGTGTTATTGGTCGAAGTGGAACTGATTCTAGTATTTTTTTTATACTGTTGGGTGGTTTGTATTTCGTAGGCTCATTAGATTTTTTTAAAATCATAATCTGCACAGTAACAAGTAACTGTTGTGTTCAGAAGTATGTAGTGGAGTAAAAGCTACATCATTTCACTCTTAAAACATAAAATCAAAATACTTAAGTAAAGTACAAGTACCTCAGAAATGTAATTAAATGAACTTGGTTTCTTCACAGTAGCACTAGAATAATCTTTAGTCAAAACAGTGCATTTACTAAATCCTCCTCCTCCTCTCCCCTCAGTGCCGTCTGCCAGCATGACCCGCCTGGTCCGCTCCCGCACAGCCTCCGGCTCCAGCGTCACCTCCTTCGAGGGCAATCGCTCCCGCTCCCACACCAGTGAGGGAAACCGCTCTCGCTCGCACACCAACGAGGGCAACCGCAGCCGCAGCCAAACGGGCGACAACCAGCGCGGCCGCTCACACACAGGCGGCTCCATGGACGGCACGGCCAACAGCAACGTGGACCAAGCTGTGCCCAAGTCCACCGAAGTCTCCTGTTAAGTGACCCGTCGCTCTCCAGGCACCCAAACCTCTCATGGTCCCTTCGGCTTGTGCTGCGCTGCCTCTAACTGACACACAGAAACACACATTCCTCTGCACATACACTACACACCGATGTCGAGAAGGACACTAATATAACATACCTGGTATTGTAAAAACGCACAACGGACACTCACCTGTAGACTATTCAGTGCAGGCGAGATGCCCCAAATTTGAAAATACAATGCTTTTGAGTGGGAGTTCAGGGTCAACTGTTTGCCTGTTTTGTCATTCTGAGGGACTCGCATACATCTGAATAGAAAATGCTCCTGAGCTCCTCGGTCGGGTGAGTGTGTAGTTGGGGTCACCGCAGCATCTTGGGACACCGAAGTAGAGAATGTCGGAGAAAGCTGTGGCGAAGAGTACACCAGCTTGTACATGTATCTCTCATAATCACTCATGCATATTAAAAAATGTTTTAATTTCCATTCCTGCATTCCCGCATCCTATTTTTACCATATTGACACGGCTTTCTCAAATATACCTGACTGTAAATGACCGTATTCTGTTCTCACTGTAATTGTTTGATCAGTTATTCTGTATTTTCCATGTTTGAAATGTTCTTTGTACGTGGAATTTGTAGATATGGAGAGAGAATATGGCGCTTGGATTAATAAAAATTATAGTTTTTCTCACAAATTGCAATGTAACTTTGAAAATGAATCGACAGACTTCAAGTATATCATGTTTATACAGCAAATAATATTGTTTCTAATATGCTAATATCTATTACCCTTGCATTTTTTCACAAACACGTTTTTTTTTTTTTTAGCAACTATACATCTGTTCACACTCTTAACGCAAATTACACGATCATTTTTAGTACATTCCAATGAGGCTGTATGCTTTGTCATGAATCAAAATTCAAAAGCTTTTACATTGTATGCTTTTATTGATGGATCATGGCTTCAGACATTCTTTTTTTTTTTTTTTTCTTTCTTTTCTTTTTATGATGATTTATATGCAATCAAGCACAATGGAACAAAGATGTGCCATGGAAATGGTTTTTTTTTAGACGTGATGCTCTTATGTGGTTGTGGATTTTTGGGTGAGTGAAGTGATAGGTCCACATTTTAACATGAGGATAACCATATAACTTACCCGACACCTTCTTCTCTTTAATTTTACTTGCACTACAGCAACATTTAGCTTTGTAGAACACATACACAGCTTTGTAAAGATGTGACATACAACCGTCTAATGCTTTAGGAAAGCATTAAAGTGACATAACAGTTTGTATTTATTAAAAAAATGACAATAAAAAACGTGTAACTGATCTTCCCTGATTGTCATTATTGAATATTTGGACATGCAGTCCTAAAATAAGGCTTTGTCTTTGGCACATCAGTCCATATCTGTCTTTGTAATATTTCTTATACAGTAAATTTAAAGAAATATAAAGGAAAACATCTCGAATAAAGCCTTATCGTCGAAGTTGACTTGTGAGTTTAAAGACAGACAATGTCAAGAACATTGCATGTGTTATTTCATATGCAAAAAGCTACATAAATAAATTAAGCCTTCACTGTTACATACACTCACGGGCTGAATATTGTTTTCATTTGCAAAGCAGTGCTTCAAATATTCTTCAAAAGCACATCATGCTTTATGAATCCAATCTGGAGACACATATGTGTTTCATATTTACAGATTTTTCCAATAGGAAAAGAGACCGTAAGTAAATACCTTGTACATAATCATACGCATCACAAATATAAAACATTGCGTAAGAAAGAGAAGCCAGGAGTAAGTCAGGATCCTCCCACAGGCAGAGACCGGGATTGCCACCTGTTAGTTCATGACTTCTGAGTGACCATAGTAACTCTCCAGCTCGGCGAAGATGTCGTTGGGGTTTCTGCAGCTGAGGTTGCAGAAGCAAGCCTGGACCCAAAGCATCTTCCAGGTGAATCCTGTCCCGTTAGGACACTCGAACTCTACATCGATGGTTTTGGACTTGTAGGGGATGCAGCAGCGCTCGTCTGTGCAGACGCCGCAGTATTTGGGCCTGTACTGCTTCCTGCTGGTGCAGCCAGAGATGGTGAGGTTTGAGGACAGTTCTTCCCTGTAGATGTTCAGACACTTCTTTCCCGGCTGATGGAGGACGGGAGTAGAAAGGTGTAAAGTTTAGGAACCTTTTGAATACCCAGTTTTTAATCATGCACATCATCGTTTGCCTGCTTGAGATATCAAACAGAATTGCTACCTTGATGTGTTTGGTGATGTCGACCTCACAGGGCCGCAGGTTGCACAGGCGAGACTCTTTGACCAGCTCACACTCCTCGTTGGCGTTAGAGATCCTCAGGGACAGGCCGCGATCACAGCTCTTTGAGCAGGGGCTCCATGAGGTAGTCTGGGTAATGCAGTTCTTGTGCCAGCTCCTGGTCTCAGCTGGGGAAGCTGGAAGTGAGGTAAATAGATCATGTCTACAAACTGCTACACTTCGTTTTTTATACAGATACCTCTTAGTTCTATTTAGATAAAGAACTAATGAATGCAATAATGTTGAAGGATAAAGATATCAACATAAATGTTTAAACTGACGAAAAAGAAAAGTCAAAAGGCCAGAAAACTGTTCAGGGCAGTTTCTATATTTGTAATATTTTACCAGGAGAAGCATAGGAACCTTCTGTTGTCTCTGTTTTTAATCTAAATTACCTCGTAATCTGGATCTGATCCCTATCCGTATGCAACACAAAGATATCTTCTTTCACATTGATCCTCCACAGCACTGCTGCAATAATAAGACACTAAACTTGACATAATCCAAAAACTGGATGAGGGCTTCCACAGGAAAGGGTTGGTCTGTCCCTGCACACACACACACACACACACACACACCCAAACCTCAGGATCCTCCTGGACTACAAACTGTCCTTACATAACTAACAGATGTTGTACTGCCAATTATAAACACAGCTGCAGCTACAAATACAAATCCAATTGTATCCATCTGTTATTGAAAAACAATATTAACTCTTTCTTCTACAAAATGTAAATTAACAATATATTATGAGAAATATCCAAAGAATTGAAACTGTATAAGATCAATCTGCATTCCCTGGCCTCTTACAACTTTTTACATGTACAATATATTCAACTGTAGATATAACGCTATTCAGAGAACTGCATCTACAATGATATTCTCCAGATCCCAGTCCTTCAAAAAGCCTCCAGAACCTAAGAATTAGTTGACATAACCATGCTTTTAAAGCAATGACAATGCTTATTTTAAAGAACCCACTAGTTTATTCCTCACTAGCATTACCTACTTTTTGTGTTCTTACTATACTGGAAGCAGTCCCTTTGATTTAGCTGAACTGTGAACTGTGACGCATTTCAGTGGGCTGGAAAGAAATGAGGGGATTTGAAAAGAGTTTGAAAGATAAAGCTTAATTTTACCAAGTAATAGCGTACCCCCCCCCCCCCCCTTTGTGTATACATATATCCGAGGCGTCCTACCCTCTACTGCGTGTCGTGGTGCCGTCTTGCGCCCTCTTTTGGGTTCATCACAGATCCATTGCTCACAGCATTGTCCCCTGACTTTGACCCGGCGTGGGGTTTGGCACCACACCCGCGGAGGTTGGGACTCCGTGCACAGCCCCACACAGCCGATGGCACCGTTCACACACACACACTGGTATTTACAGCTGGGCTTGAAGCTCTGCCCGTTACGGTAGATCACGCCATCATGCTCGCAGCCTGTTCCCACCATATCTGGCAGAGAGAAATGACAAGCAGTCACATATTATACGGACATGCAATGCATACTGCAAACCCTTGGGAGCTATATTAATGTCATAGCATTCATGATCCAAATAGTTATGAATGAATTCATTCTTAAAAGGTAAAAATGTTTGACATAAGATAAATTACTTTGTGGTTTGACAAAAAAATTCATTTTGAAAGTGACTATATTGTAATGTACAACCCAACATTCTCTATTTTAGTGTGAAAAATCAAATGTCTAAATTACATTTAGCACTAAATGTGAGTGATACATAATAAGAATAATATAATACCAATAATGTTTTGTATGTCAGTGAGTTGGATATCATTTCCCAGGTGTAAACATCCCCAAACATATAGAATGCAGGCTTATGATGTCAACAAGTCACTTCCATTGCGGTTTGTAATACAAACCACTTCACATTTGTGGACATGCAACTGTTATTGTATTGTGAAGTGATTTCCCTCAGCAGGATATCCCATCGAGAGCAGCAAACAGAGCTCTGCACAGAAATATGTGCTGTCAAAATGCCTCATGCAACTATGAACTACTGGAACTGAAAACCAAGACCAGAGGAGGTGAACAAATGGCTTGTATGCTGCAGCCCGTGGTGCCAAACAGACAACCTTAAACTGCATCAGTATTCTGGTCAAGTGACATCTGTGTTGTTGCTAGGACAACCGGCATTGATGTGGCAGCAAACACCATGCTCTACAACAAATAACCTACAATCTTGTTCCTTGCAATCTGTGCCGCGGTGTACACAGTGAGCCTAAAATACATCAGATGAATAAACTAGAACCTGCTGTGTAAAATCTGTTGTTTGTTTTGTCGGTTTCGATGAGTGACACTTACATGCACACACTCCTTTTTCGTACCTAGGCTTGCCCGAGCTGTAGTCACAGTACAGTCCCTTGTGGTAGTCGCATGTGTCTGCCTCGTTGCACACCTCGCCAACCTGACGGGCGCAGGCCTTGCAGCAGTCACAGCCGTCCATGAGGAGGCTCACGCCCGGCGGACAGGTGGGGGGGACCATGGGGCAATCGCAGGGCCACGTGCAGTACTGTGTGCGGTTGTACAGGTCCGCAGCTGGGGATGTGAAGGCTGTCGCAGGCGGCATGGCAGTGGAGTTCTGGGAGTAGGCCTGGAGAGAGGAAAGTGGGTAAATTAAGCCTAAAAGACAACAACTTTCTTAAAACAAAATGCATTTTAACCAGTCAATTTCATAAAATATAATGTTTTTGTTCACAATATGACCATTGGCTTCTCATAATGAATAAATGCAACATCATGTATGAACCCTCAAATACAGTATTATCTTTGGTCACACAAAGTAAAACACTTGAATGATGAAAACGCCATCTTTTATTACAAAAAGAGTTAATGTGGCGAGGCAATATTCTTAATATCCTTAATCCTGAATTCTTTCATATCCTGCCCTAACAAACACACACTTCTGTTTCACTGCCTACACAGGTGAATCACATGGCGGCCTGCTAACATCATGCTGAGCAATAAATCAATTAAGCCTATAAAAATTAATGAAAAACCCAGTGGAGATAATCTCATTAAAGCAGTGACATAGTAAAGTCTTGTTTGTACTTAACACTCCAGAAGTGTTTCATACTCATATTTAAAATCTGCAACTGTGCTGAGCTGTTAAAAATCCTGCCAATGAAACTTAATCACCCCCCCACCCCCAGTTTTGACTCTTACAAGCTGCTCTGTGAAGCCAAGATCACACAGTAAAGAGCTCTGTGGTTCTTAAAAGCAGATGTTGTCACTGAAACAGGCCACATGATCCACGTTAACAGCCTAACAATTGGAAGTTAGTTTTGGACAGTGGAACAGATATCCCTTTTGAGAGGTCAAATTCAATTCTGCTTGTTTTGAGAACACAGCGTGCTTGAAAAGAATGTCAGAAGATGGTCTCGGGGTCATCATTCAGTGAGAGAGACACTAAGGTTTGCTTCCTAGGCAAAGAAAAGTTCACCAAACTATACATCCTTAAAACTAATATGGAGTATGTCAATTTTCACTTAACACACATGAGGTAATAATAAAATGACAACTGTATTTATCAAGAAACATTGAAACTGTCTAGGGAAGCAAATAATCCACTGGAGGTCCTATACTCATACATTATAATATCATCCATATGATCAGTTAGTTCTTAGTAAAGAGCTGATCCATGAAAGAAATGCATGCACCCCCCCCCCCAACACACACACACACACACACACACGCACACACCACACCTAATCCACAATTAATTGTGAGGAAACATGCTTCATCATCTCATGTCATATCTTGTCATATAACCCTTCAAATCATCATCTCTTTGAATGTTTTTCTACAATAGCTGTCATATTTTGGTGATGGCTGATAAAAGTATTTTCTCTTCTGAAAAGTGAAAAGGACTGATGACCCTCCTTCCTCAGCTGATTTGATCTGTTTCCTTGTCAGACCAGATGACCTTTGATTTGTGCCCGACAAACCCTTCCTCAGGGAGGTGGGAAAACATTTGAAAAATGAGACTTTTTTTCCAAAAAGGCCAGGGGGGAAACAGAAACAGGTATTGTTGTCATAAAATCTCCCTCAACACATTATGTGACATTGAAAGGAGAAAAAAAACAACTGTTTCAAACATGTTCATACTTTAAACAATGCTGGTAAGAAAAATGAGGAAAAAATGCATTATTAGGCTACCACATTACGTTTCATTATCAGCTGAAAGGATAACAATAATATCCCATATGAAATAATGTATTATCATGGTCTAGTTTTTAAATAAAGTAAAACAAACATAAATTACTTTCCTTTGCTAAATGGCTTTAAAACTGGCAAAACGGCATTTTCTTTGTAATAAATCACAGTTTTTATTTCTTTTTTTTTTCCAGCATACATTATTTAAAAGCTGAGCCACAGACTGATAAATATAGATAATAGCGGAGTGTGGAAAAAAGTAACGAAGCCGTTAAAAAACAAGTTCTTTCCTATATAACCACGAGGTGGCACCAGAATAAAACAAACGAGGGGACGTGAAGCGGCGGCCACTGTCAGCTTCTCAAGTTTAACTCCGGGATGAAGATGACAAAGGGACGTCACTTCAGAAACATGCAAAGAGAATTATGGGTTCAGTTTAGTCAACAAATTCAATCAAGCTTACTTTACGGCCAACTATTTTTTTGATGTCACATTTATTTGTTATCTCCAACGACGCGGTTCCCATAAACTTACCACTATGCCACAAAAGTCCTTATAATGATTCAACAAATACTTTAACTTCTTTGGAGCAAAAACTTTACAATCAAACTGTCAAAAGTCAATCAAACATACTGTGAAGAACTAGAAACACACTATATGTCATTATGGGAAGTTTAAAGCTTCTCTGGGCTATAAATGGAGAATTATGTTAACCTCACAACTCCTCTGCATCCTGGATGAGAGCTCAGTATCATTAAAAATCTATCCTCCATCCCACCTGTTGTTGAATCCCGGCAGCAGTTAGAATCCACACCAGGAGCCAACTCATCACTGGTGATGAACTGCAAATGCATTGACTCCTGAATTAGTCCCGTCTTAAACGCACGACACGCCGCTCTCCGCAGGTGAGCTACATCCTCCTCGTCCCGTCGCTGTCAGCTCCGTGCACCTCCGTCTGCGTCCGCACCGGGGCTGACAGCTTTGTTAAACCGTCCGGGCTGACGCAAGGTCTGAGAGGACGAGCCCCGCATACTTCTGACAGGGGGACGGTTTCTTCCCTTTCCCTCCGCTCCACCTTCACCCGATCCTCCTCCTCAGCACTGCAGCCCCGGTGGTTAAAAGGCGTGTCTGGAAAACCCAAAGACACTCAGGGCTAGGCAGAGGCCCCCACGTGTTACTCACATGGCAGAGTTATACATTGCTTTCATTTCTTCTCCCCATGCTGGCCGTGAGAGATCCCGATTGAGCAAAAATGATGGGTGACAAAATCCACAGTTTTCATTCAGTGCAAAAACACATTCAAAATTATTTTTAAAACTTTATAGTACAGCAAGTCTTTAAATGTGCAGAATATATAGAACAAATTCAATGTGTACACTGCACATCTCAACATTTAGCTCACATTGTCACAGTAGGCTTGATTGTCTTGCACATGTTGTATACATTTGGTTTAGATCCCCCCCCCCCCCGAAAAAATGCCACTTTTAAAAATCTTTGTGTACTTTATTGTATTTATTGCACTGGATTGCAATCTGCATATTGGTGATTTGGAACAGTTTAACTCAAATCAAGCCCCAAAGTGTCACTGACGTTTCATTAGCATCTCATCTCATCTCAGCTCATCCGTAAGTATCTTAAGGCCACTCAGCTGTAGCCATAACATGAATTATGTGCACTGCAAACAAACTATTTACACAAAGCGTATAAATACACCCCGCAGGTGGCCTATACTTCCTACCAACAGTACCTATTTTAAGGCTGGGTCTGCATCTGGTGTGCAGATGTTCAGTTTGAATCAATGACGTCATCTATCTCAAAGTCTGCTGCTTTGCTTTCCTTTCTTTTTCCTGGAAATTTGAATGTTTCTCTTTGAGATGACGCAGATGATTGCCATAAGAATTCCCCTTTACCCTGCTGTTAAAACATATGGAAAATGTCTTTTATTTCAGTAATGCTGAACCTCTCGAGTCAGTGGTCTGCTGATGCAAATGTCACCGAAAGTTATCTAAACTCTGTGGGAATTTTAGGTATCGTTGGCAACAGAGAGAGAGAGAGACAGAGAGAGAGAGAGAGAAAGAGAGATGAGAAATGAGCACTTTGTAAAGGAGCAAGGTGCCCCAGGTCTGAACCCCTATTATTTACAGGCAGTCCTCTAAATCCCTGTCAGGGAGCTGTCAGCCTCTGAGCCGATCTGAGCTGATCTGAGCAGTACTTCTCTCTCTGCTCTGACCGAGACGACCTGATCCGACTACACAGCACAATGTACACACTCTCTCTGTCTGTGGCGCTCTCGTTCTCTCACGCACAGTTTCTCTCTTGTAGATCACAAAACTTGAAAAGTAGAGCGGTTATGTCATTCATTAATGGAGACTTAAAAAAGACTAGGTCTGTCTCTTTCCATATTTCTTTAACATCTGTCTAATTGTCTGTTTCAAACCTTCTCTCGCACACTAAAGGAAATTGTCATCCTCCACTGAAACAATACAGAGACAGGAAAGAAAAGTTTCAACACACTCATGTCAGCATCTGTCCTCCATTTTCTGGTCTGATAGTAGTTAGTGTTAACTGCGGGGCTTCACGTGGACCTTTATGCATCATTAGGTGACGTCAATCAAAGCAGCACTGCGTGCCAACATGTCTGTGTTATTCATGTCTCTGTTGTGGTGCATTTGGCAAAAATATGTCATAATGAAAGCCAGGTCTGAGGCGACTAATGCTTTGTTCTCACATGAAGTGGATGTAGGGCTCAGTTTGTCAGCTGACTTGAATTCCGAGTCTTTAATGATTCAGTCGAAGTTTAAAGGTGAAGGTTGTTTAAGGGAAAGGCTTAACAGGGAGTGAGAGTAGAAACAAAGAGTTCATTTATTGTCTTAAAGCAAGACTTGGACATTTTGGGAAAAACGTTCATTCGCTTTTTTACCAAAAGTAAAATGAAAAGACTGACACCACTCTCACCTGTCTGCGAAATACAAAGCTAAACCTAGTAGGTGATTAGCTTAGCTTAGCATAAAGACTGGAAAGGGGAAATAGCTAGCCTGGCTTGTTCGAAAGGTCACGAAACTAACTATAGTACTGTAATTAACATGGTATTTCGTGTTAGCTGTTTTCCCTAAGAACCAGTCTTTATGCTAAGCTAAGCTAACAGGCAGCTGGTTGTAGCTACAATTTTCATGATTTTTGAAGCGTGAATGCAATGGGCAGCAGTAAAAAGCTAACATTTTGCTAAACGAACAGTCGTATGAGCACGAGAATACACAACGATGCTGTCTCATTTAGCCACTTGTTAGCAACTGCCTTTGTATGACTTGTGTTTTATATTTTAGAACAAAACGTAAATCTCTTAAGCTTGTGTAAACCACAGACATGATTTAAGGCATAGAACCCAAAAAACATTCAAAAAGCGCATTGACTTTAAGATGAGGGATCCGGATGTGCAAAAATGCTAACTCATTTCCGGGTTTTAGGACTCATTCCTGCAGCACTCTATTCTTTTCATCCTCTTTGGGCCTTTAGGATATCCCTGCATTTATTGGGTGGAGAGCTGCAAACACTGTAGACATGTTTCTGTCACTCGTTCATTCTTATCAATGGTGAGCTAAAAGTTTCCACTTGATTTGCATGAACTGTCTGGGTAGAAACATGCAATAATCATTGAAACACTGTGTCACCCTATGTTAGTATGTGCACTGCTAGACTCTTTGGATGCATCACATTCCTGTATGTGAGGCAGAATTAACCCCCCTGAGGCTCTGTGCAGTATATCTGTGAGGGTGAAGGAGCCAGTAAAGCACTATATGCACAAAATTGTGATAGATGGCCTGATTACGGGAGCTGATCATCTATGACTGGAGTCAAAATCCCCTCATTAAAATCCCCTCAACTCACAGAGAAGCCTTGAAGTCAAACCTTGTTTTGGAAATCTTTGGAGCTTCAAAGTCAAGTGTGGTCGGTAATCCTCCTTAGAATGGGAGAATGAATTTACAACACCTTGAGGCGACCAAAAACTGCTGAGGTGACACATAAAAAAAGTTCCTTCACAGCACACCACTAGTGTGGGAAAAAACTCTCTGCAGCTTTTCCTCTGCAGCTAGTGGCCTCAAATTAGACTGTTTTAAACAGCAGTCTTGCTGCAAAAACATACTGATTATATTTACCGGTAAATGGAAGTTTGAAAGTTAATTAAGCAAATTAGCAAGAATAACTAAAACAAAAAAAACAGAAAAATGTAATTGTGATAAAGACATTATAAGCAGGAATAGTTTGTCATTTTGGGAAATACACTTATTCATATTCTTGCTGACAGTTAGAAGAGAGTTGCCCGGGTGGAAAACAAGGCCTTTTGTTACCTCGAACAGAGCCAGGCTAGTGTCTCCACCAACATGTCCAGACAGTACGTTCTGCTATATTTACAGTACAGACATGAGCATTGCAACCTTCTTATCTAACCCTCAGCAAGAAAGCGTAGTTGCATGTTTCCCAAAATCTCAAACTTGATTGAACTCTGTGAGCCATATGTAGGTCTACGTGCTTAAACTATATGAGTGGCTTGTCTGTTTTTTTTGTGTGTGTGTGTGTGACAGAGAAAGGGCATGGCAGACTGTGCTCAGACCAGTCCAGTAATTATACTGCCTCTATATAGCTGTGGTCTGAGACTCATGGACTGAGGAAAACATCTGCTGGGCTTCACAGATATGAGAAACCTACATGAACTTAAAGCGGTCTAATAGCGAGCGATTCCTGATGCAGCTTGCTGTAGATATTTGCTAACACAGTTTACCATCTAATGCTGTGATAATTAAAGATATATATACATAAAATTGTTGGCACAGGCTAACAGCACACAGTTACAGTTCAAACAAAAATAAGCTCAAAATGATGCCACTCAGTCAGCTATTTAAACAGTTGATTTACTACATGAAAGGCTCTCAGCATCTTTTATATGAGTAAGGTTGGGTGAAGACATATTAATAATTGATGCATTCGCCCTTTGACATATTGCACAACTGTAGATGATTCGCCACCTTTAGTAACTAGCAGTTCTTGAACAGAGATTCATGCCTGTGTTTGTCATTAAGTGGAAAATCCTGACACGTCCTGCAAACATTTAGTATGTCACGACCCTGCCAAAAACAACTTTCACTTTAATTTATTCCAATGCTGTCGACTCTGTGTAATAGGCTATAATGTCTATCATTATTCTCTCCTAGCAGCTGATTTCCACTGGCTGACCCAGTGAGGCTGGATTCATTGCTTTGGTGAAACATTTTTGTCTGACATTTCCTTTTCTTTTCAAAGACCTGCTTTGATGTATCTTCTGACTGCAGCTACACACCTAGCCAACAACAGATCAATCAGGACAGCGTTAGTCTGACAAAACCGAAATAGAAAGTTCAAGGATGCAATCTTTATTGTTGTAGTTCTGGCTGGTTTGGCTTGGATCACAATTTTAGACGCATTTGTCCACACATTATCACTGCGGTAGAATTTGGTATGAAACTTTGGTAATTTTCTTGTGATCATGATCGGGTAAAACTTAAGAAAGAGAATAAAGAATTCAGAAACTAACACCAGCCGACAAAGGACTTATACAAGCTAGATACATGATTTGCCAACAGGATGGAGTTTAATCCAAGAATTAAAGAATTAAAGAATATGTCAGTGGTGCGCTGGTTTTCATGATATCAAAACATCTGCGTGAAGGTAAATTGAGCTGAAATTCCTCACCTCACATCAGCCTTGTCTGTGATTTAAGTCCAGGCTCAGGCTCAGGCATGCCTCATGTGAGTGTATTGCACATGCTGGTACTGTGCCAGCCAAGCATTATACATTAATACAGTGTGTGTGTGTGTGTGTGTGTGTGTGTGTGTGTGTGTGTGTGTGTGTGTGTGTGTGTGTGATAATGTCAGAAGGGATGCCAGTGCCAGTATGTATGAAGATAATGTGCTTTGAACACACACTTGTGCAAAGGTTGTGGCTCACAACTCATAATTTAGTGGAGCTTCTTGTTGAGCCTCTAACACACTGTGCCTGGATCGAGCTTTTGTGCTGCTTTGTTTAGCTTTGGCTGGCGAGAGGTGACATGTAGACAAAGCGAGGGACTTAAGGATGCTGCAGGATCCCAACTGCTGTAAAGATTATGACTTTAAACTAAAGTTGTCTTCTAGTGCGTCTGTGTCTGGGTCAACAATAAGCAGCCCAGTGAGGCGTATACATTTCAGCTCAGTATGGCTTTGGCTGTAATTCAAACCAAACACAGTTCCTTTGTGGAGACATTGACTTTTTCAAAAACACAATCATATGACTGTTTTCGAATATGTCTTGGTTGAAAATGGCTGATTTGTTGATGTCCTGGCATTTCTTGATTGCATGAGCCCAGCCAACTGTAGGAATGCTTTGTCTTAGGGTGTTTACCCTGGCTGACCTGATATCTCTAAAGGCCTTGCCTCAGGATGTGTGATTTTGAAAAGCTTCCAATTGCAGCCAAGAATAAGCCCAAGGTGCTATCTGACATGCTGATGGGTACACAGCACAGAGATCAGGTCTCTGCTGAGGCTTTTCAGCAGCTGTTTGCCACAATCCCTCTGGATCCTGTGCACATCCAAATGACTGACAGGGCTAAACGACTTGAGGCATTCTGAGGCTTTAATGCCAGATCTATTTCTTCGGCAACTAATCCCCTCAGCATTCATGGAATCAATCATTGGCACTTTTGCAGGTATTTACCTTCATTCTGTTACGATCAAGTTGATGGTTTGAAATAACAAAATTTGAAAGGCTGGAAGAATAGCAGAATAGAAGAATAGAATCAGTAGCACGAGGAAAAGTAGAAGAGAAAAAATATATATATAGTCCAGGATGCCTTATCTGGTCCATCTGAAATTCAAATGGGAAAGGGGAATCTTGGAGCCATTGTGGCTGAACGGATTTTCTTAAAGTGACGTCAAGCCATAAACGAGATTTAGAGTTCAGCACATCACTGGAGAACCCGCTGCAGCAAAAAAGTGCACTTTAAAAGTCTGTCTGGTTTATGCAATCACAACTCCAAATCTGCAGGGACCAGTTGAAAGTGAGACTGTATGACAGGGCGCCCTTTTATGTCTTGCTCCATCTTTATAGAAATGTATAAATAAGAAGACTGCAAAGCTGTCAGCAATTATTCCAGATCGCCCCAGTCTTGATCCGTTGACCTTTGAAGGCAAATTACACACTGGGATGAAAAACAACCTGCACACAGTGGAAGTCTCTTTGGTGGCGTCTGCGCGCCGCTCGACCATGAAATACATCTCGACACAAAGTCAGTATATTGTTGGGATCAGATTCTCCTCAAGGCATGTGGCTGCTGACTGGTAATGCATGGAATCAAAGTTTGAATTTGTTTTTGATTCATCATCTTGGAGACTAAATAAAGTACTTGAGTGAAATATCCTTGACTTTGATGAAGGAAGTTGAGCGAGCGCTGATCAGTTCAGGCTTGATACCGAACACAGATGATCCAAAGTTAAAAACATCAGACAGGAATGTCAGCAACGAGGGAAATGACAGGAATCACGTTACACATATTCAGAGGAGGTTAGTGGAATGAACACCGGGAAGCTCCCTCACCGGAGTACAGAAATGGAATATTCTTATCATCATTGAAACTACCAGTTACACGTAATGTCACTCATTAACGTTACATGTTTCCAGAGAGCAAACACATGCTTACACCAAAGCCGACGACAACAGCATTAAAGTATTTTTAAGATCTGGCTCTGGGGCTCTTTTGGGATCTTAAAAACAGCAGTGTGTCTATATGTTTGTAGGGGGGTGGATGTACTTTCACAGGTGCACAGTGAAAACATGCATCATGAAATAAACCTTGCTGGCATATAATGACTGGGTAATAGATGATGACGCAGCGATAAACGGTAAACTCCCATCTGGATCGCTGAAGAGAGATCGACTGCGTCCACCAACGCAGACTCTTATTATGGGCTTTGCCGTGCTGGCTGGCAAGGTAACCGATAGTTACCCTGCCCTGTATGTGAAGGCTGGCATTATCCTTGATGTGTGTGTGCATTTAAGCATGCTTGTGGAGGTGAAGGGCGGGGCTTCCAGAATACACAGGTAGCCCGACATGAAATCACTGATAACAGAGCTTGAAGGATGCTCTGACATGAGGAACACTTTCCCTCTTTGCAGAGCACACCTTTGGGGATTTCACTGCAGAGAGACTTGTTAGTTTAATGGCACAATTAGTGCAAGTCTGCTCCTCCTCCAATAATGGATGCATGATGTCAAATCTGTCCTGGAATAACCTGAGGTAACCTTACTGACTTTGAGAGTTGAAGGGGCTCTCCAGAGATTTTACACATCAAAGTCAGTTTACTCGTCATGGCGAGTCCCACTCAGCCAGTGAAAACAGTTGTATAATGTCTCCTGTGGCTCTGGGGGGAGCTTCCTTCTGAGAAAGTAACCCTGACAAAGTCATCAGGTACAAAGAGTCTTATAAAGTAGGCTGTTGAGTTAAGGGAAATGTAGGATCCGCAGTGATTTTGGAGCTGGAGCCCATACTAGAGGCTGAATGATATTTCGGCATCTGTATCAATATTCTTTAAATTTGTCACTGCCTGAGCAAATGTGTCAAAAAATACAAGAGAAGAGCAGCTGGTGTATCTGTTTGCAGTGCAGCCAAACAAACTCATATTGTATTAATAGTTATAGCGTTATTAGCTTTAGCGCTAACTGCGGTGACAAATACATTGGGTTTTCTGTGACTGCTTCACAATAAAAGCCACACCTGTTTTGCTAGTTGAGTGCTTTTAATGTGAAGCAGCAAATGTTGGGTTCGCAAACTCTGATATGACTTTGTTAGAGTGTAAAAACCTAAAAACAGTAACACTGGATTACATGCTGCATCGCTTCCGGTGAATCCCTCATGCATGTAAAGCCAATTTAAATCTAGAGTAGCAATGACAATCTCCACCACAAACAATGAAAACTACTATACAGTGAGTTAATTACAGACTGTAAATACATTAAATGGCTATTGCTGAAAAAAGGCTGACCATAAATAGTAACAAAAATGTGTTTGATTGTTTTGATTTGAGACCAGTATATGAATGAGAAGGAATAGTGGCATCACATGTTAGTTATTTTGCAATGATAGTCCCGCCACAGTTCTCCTAAGTACCACTATAAGTGCCATCACATGGTCCAGTCCTGGATTTCGTTCATGGTGGTCGTGGTTCACAGTCATGTCGGTGATGTAATTCTTCTGAGTAATATTTTCCAATACACTGCAGAAAAAAGCCATTAAGTCAGTTCTCATTATTGCAGCAGACTGGAATGAATGTTTCAGGAAAGGTTTTCAGGTCTAAAAGTTGTTTTTGTTGATTGAAGAACTTTAATTTTGCTTTCCTGCCAGAAAAGACCAAACAGAGGACAACTTTACAGCCCTGTGCTCTCTCCTCTCACAATCTCTGCTATAATGATGTGGTTTGCAAGTGCAGGCTCCGATTTCTTAATGCAATTTCATCCAATTATGTTACAATTACAATCACCAAACTTATTCTGCTGAAGTGGATAAAATGCTATGTAATTAGAGTTATTTTAAATCTCTAAATAAGCAAACAGAAATAACACCGCTGACAAAAGTCATCTGAGGATTATTCTCGAGAAATATTTTTGAAAGCTGAGAGGAATGCATTAATGGGTGTGAGAAGCAGGGAGCGCGGATACTTGTGCAGATGGTTTGGTGGATAAGATGATCCAGATGCCTGAATGACCACATTACATTAATGATTACAGGCTAACTGTTGGAGGATTTGGGGTTCTATATGTATGTAATTTTGCCTCTAAGTCTGTGGCTAAAAAGCAGCAGAATACATACATGCTCACATATAGCAACACACTCCCTGTTCCTTTCAATCCTGTGGTTTGGAGTCCAGTGGGGTCAGTCTTGCGACTGTATTTAGATATACTCATTACAGTGAGAGAACACAACAACTGCATCAGGACTAACTATCGGTGTCCGAGCATGCGGAATGTGTATTGTTTTTTAGGAAAAGAGGAACTGTGGAAAGATTCATTATAACAACACTCACCTCTCTTGCTTCCACTCCCTCCCAAAGAGCCTTAAAGGCATATGAACCCATCTTGATTTAGACTTCTAGAAAAATTATAAGGGGAATTCTTTACAGTCAGTAATTTTGTAATTTTAGACAGAGGGCGTGGAAGTCGCTTTTCCTTGAAATGTTCAAACACATCCAGTCAGCCGCACAACAGCCGATGGCAACTGTGGCCAACGTTAGCCACAGGCGGAGAGCATCTGTCTTTACAAGAGGTAGAGAAAGACTGTATTGCCCGGAAAAAAGTGCTTTCACATCATCATCTTCCGAGTTGGAGATTAGACTTCTCCCAACATGTTTTATAAACGGGCACTGGGACATCAATCATGCAGGCCTCTTTCACAATTATACACGCCAGGAAACTCTCTGACAGCTTTACTGCCAGCGTAACATCTGCAAACACCTGCTGCACTGTTTTTATGAACATTTCATTAACAAAAATATTTGTTACAAGTGCATTTTTGCATTCACTCAAGAAGACGTGGATCTACAAAAAAAGGATATTTGAATTCATGGTTTTATCTGTAATGGTGATGGTGTGTGGCAGCTTAATGGCCGCTTATAATTTAATCTCTTCCTGTTTGTTAGCTGAATAGTCTATAAGACGTTATTCATGTCATTTGGCAAATAAACACCTGTCTAATCCAATTATAAACAAACGTCACAGGTCATTTAAATGGGAGGGAGTCTCGATCAATTACCTTAACTAATTGGGTAATACGTTTCTCATCGCTATGTAACAAAGAGTCCATTGAGCTGGAGGCCAGTGTGAACGGCCTCACTGGTTTAGTTTCACCTGCGTTATGTCTGCTAGTGACTCATTTAAAGAAACACATGGCCCTGGCTCAGTCAGTGGCATGAGCCAGGACCTGAATATAAAAGCTGAAAATAAAAAGCTGTGTAGTCAAGGAGGGAAAATGATCCAGAGTGAAGTAATAGCTTTCTATGCCTGAATACTACATATTTAAAAACCTATTCATCTTTTTACTACACAGTGGCTATTGCATGTTATATCTGTACATTTTCCCATTTCTTCCCTTTGAAATCCTTGTTATTGTTTTTCATTTAACCATGAAATTGTAACTTGATGCATTTATTCAAGTACTGTACTTCTTTACAACTTCAGTACTTACCCTTTTACTAAAATACAGGATCTGAATACATAATACACTTACTTCTTCTACCGCTGTCATTTAGATATATTGATCCTGATCCTTTGCGATATGGTGCATTGGTAATAAACCACTGACAAATGGAATATACAGTAAATAAAAGAAAAAGTTGAGTGAGACGGTATGTTTTGTATTTCATTTGTTTTGTAACGTGGCTGAACCAACAGTTCCCAAAAGATCACAAAAGAAGACGGAGACATGTTCCTCTCACACATCCACCAATGAATACAAACTTTAAAAACGTTCTAAAAATGAATAGAACTGGCCACAGGAAATGTGGCAAATTCTTTTCTGTGAGCTCTTTACACCGTCACCACACACAAGCTACACATTGACCTTGTATTTATTTTCATCGACGAGGAAGACTTCCTTCCTCCCTTGCAGCCACAACAGTCAAGAGCCCTGGCATCTGACCCCAGCCACCACCCACCAGGCTACAGCAACTGCTTTTTTTCTACAACTGGCAGAAACAGTCTTTGGTACAGCCTATAATGAAAAGGTGTTGCAGTTCAGTTTAGAGATGATTTGACGTACAATTCCTGTGTTCTTCCTCTGAGGAATATTTGTCTCTCAGAACTGACTCTCTCTCACACCCACACAAACACACAGCAGGAAGCCAACAAAGGGAACTGACAGCTCAGTGTCTTCTCACTACAACTAATAAGACTTTAAAAACTCCACAGTGACGCCAATATGAAAAGGGTTTATATGATAGCCCTATTTAT
This sequence comes from Anarrhichthys ocellatus, assembly GCF_004355925.1. Classification (NCBI taxonomy): domain Eukaryota; kingdom Metazoa; phylum Chordata; class Actinopteri; order Perciformes; family Anarhichadidae; genus Anarrhichthys; species Anarrhichthys ocellatus. The sequence goes on along the minus strand of NW_022280044.1, from coordinate 2,086,935 downwards.
CTACTTTTAAATCTCCAAAGATGAGTTTACTTTAATAGTGAGACTGATCGCTTGCTCTCTCTCAGTTTTTGTTTTCTTGCATACAGAAAGGAAAGGTGGCAGGAGATATAGGCCCAATGGTCTGGAACAGACTGATCCAGGTTTTAATATGGAAAATATATGAGCTAAGTTTTCCTAAGAATAGTTAAGTGTGGCACAGAGGAACATTCTTATGTAACAAGGGATCTGAGGTAGAATACTGTGATTAAAATACAAAAAAGCACATTTGTGGAGCTGAGATAAGAAATATATGTCTGCTGAAGAGGGAAAAAAAGCTAAATAGATGTGAATGAAAGATAATAAATCACAGGGAAAGCAGGGGTGAGACAGGGAGTGAAAGGGTTTGTCATTCGTCACGAGTGAAGGTGGAAAGGAAAGTCCGGATAAAACTTTCTTTACCCTGAGACACCAAAGGAAAATCCCCACTGAACATTTCTGTGAAATCAGCAGCAGTGTGTCAAACATCTACGGTTATAATACATCATGCAAAATACCATAGATTCCTGAGACACAGAACATGAAGATTTAAAGATATACATGTCATACAGAGTATGATGAATGGTCTCAGAAGGTCATACATCTGAAACTGAAGGGGTTTGCGTTCCCTAGTTTGAACTTCAACTTTATTATTCTGTGATACTTTCAGACACCAAACACAACAGCTGAAGGTAAGACCAACACATTTCCAGTTTCACCTCTGTAGATAGAAATATGAGAAATTCACCAGAGTGACGTTATTGTTATCTTTCTGTCTCAATCACTATTGTTTTCCAGTGTATTCATAGCTATGATTAAGAAGAGTTTAGCACATACTTTTTCATACCAGAAAATGACCACTATGCCATCCCTAACCTTTGACATGACACATTTAGATAACCACAGTGGCAGCATGTCACATAAAATGTCTGGGTGTCTGAGCATGAAAGCTGATAAAAGCTGACTTCCTCTGGGCCAAAAAGAACTAGTTCACAGACTAAAAATAACTTGTGTTAAACATGTCAGTTCCAATAAATATAATTACTTCTTTGTTTCTGGTGGACTTTAAGAAAGAGGAATTCAGTTTTGTTCCACTGATGACACAAATAGTTAAAAAACTTAAGCACAGCCACTTACGGCTGTGAAGGAGAGTCTGAATACTGTTGCTTTTTGCACATCTCAACTTATTTAATTCACTGACAATATGGTTAAAATGTACTTTTAATTCACTTTGGGGCAGCAAATAACACTTATTATTTATTTCATATGTATCTGCTAATTATTGTTTTGATTAATTGAGCATAGGTATAGTTCTCCATTTTGGCAATTAGATGAGCAGACTGATAACACTCTTGTGTTTGTACCGTGTATATAAAGCTACTAGCCAGAGGCCAGTTAGGTTAGCATAGCACAACGCCTGGAGACAAGGGAAAACAGTAACTTCAAGTTGTAAGTCCCAGTAAGAAGTCACTATCTTCCAGGAACCAGTAACTTCCTGTGGTCTTAATTACTACATTCTCAGAGGTGCTGAGGTAGATTGTGTTTCTGTTGGAAAGAGCTCGCTGTGGAGAGCTTTACTTCTAAGATAAGCTAACCATCTGCTGGCTGCAGCTTAATATTTAATGTAGAAACATGAAAGTAGTATCAATCTTCTCATCTAACTCTAGCAAGAAATACAATATTCGTGTGTTTAAAAAGAGTTTGGAGTTTTACTTTAACTGATCCATAGAATGTCAGAAGATGATGAACCCAAGGTAACAGTCCGAAACCCAACGACATTCAATTTACTATCACCTACAACAATGAAAAGCCTTACATCTTTACATCAGAGAAGCTGGAACAAGGTCATGCTTGGTATGGTATAAATAACTCAAATTATTAATCAAATATCAACTGACTAATCATTACAGCTCTTGTGCTTTCCATAACAGCAGAAACTATCTCTAAACAACAGCTTATTGGGCATTAATAAAATAGTTTTGGGTTGATCTAGACATTAGCAAACATATCATTTAGTAGATTAATAAAAAAACAAAAAACATTAGCCCACAGTATTGCTTTCAGTAACTCCAAACACCATTAGAGGGCCGTTATGTGTTCCATGATCTGTTGTGTGTGTCTCAACAACACTTTTGCTGGCCCTCTTCCTCATTTCAATACAGGAAGTGAGTTTGCAGTCAGATGCAGCGCTGTCGCCACACTCCGTGACAGGTCATTGCTGTTACCTCTTAAGAACATGGTACTTCTCTAGTACTGGACTCCACGGCACCCACCATGCCTCGTTTGGACTCTCACATCTCTCACCACACTTGATGCCATCACAGCAGGCCAGCTATAGGTTCCACAGGTAGGTGTCTACCTTTTCATCACATCAACTGCTTCTGCTACACGTAAGGTCATATTTCTGTATTGACGGGACAGTTATTTCTCCATATCGGCCAACTGAACACTGTGTGATGTTACTTAAGAGTATCGTCACTGGGGCAGGATCTGTTGAAATGCATCATAATGCAAATTATGAAATATGAATTGCGCTTTGCAACTTGGGAACAGTATTTCACAATATATGAATTGAGGATCATTGATAGCTGTGAGTTGTCAGTACACAGAGTTCGGTGTCGCAATGGAAAATTGATTGATATCTGATGTAGTCTCAGCTTCCCCATTGTGCAAAGAGTGTGTCAGTTGAGATCGTTAACTGGTCAGCTTATAGGAAGTTAAAAAGCTGGTGGTGCAGCAGCAAAGAAGTTTAGTGGTGTAAAAAAGAATGATTGGTAGATGAGTGGAAATTGGCTAGTACATTAATAGTATACCTGTCTCTCTGCCCTGACTTCAGGCTGGAGTCTGGTCCATCTGGAGGATGGGGAATATCATGCGAGGCGAGACTTCCACGGGCAAAGTCAACACAGACAGCTCTTTAAAAGGTAAGATCTCTCAAAGTTTCTTTTTTCTTTTTTAAAATAACATAATAGTATTTCGCATAGTGCGGAGTGAAATCTTTCACCACTGCTCTCAGCAATTTTGAGAGCAGCGGTGAGATGTCATGGTCTCCATCTACATAAAAAATAATTGGCAATCATTTCAGAGGTTTGGTTTAGACATCTTTGGACTTTTCCAAATCATGACGTCTGTGCATCAGCATGTGGCTGTGTTTGTAAACGCTATAATCATCGGGCTTGGCAGGTTCGGAGGATGACATGGTGGTGGTGCTTCAGGACTACCCGTCGCCTGAAATCAGCGAGCCCATCTACAGGATGGGGGAGAAGCTCAGACTCCTCGCTCAGTACGATCATGTTTTTACATTCTTGATTAAAAAATAATCAGTTTTCCCAACCAGATGTACATTTGATAAACAGAAGATCTCAAACAACTATGAGGAAATAAAGTCTAATTTGTAACTTGAAGCTCTAAGTTTGCAGTAAAGAGAAGTGTTCACACAAAAAGGTCAGTTGTTGATTCCTCTTATCTTCTTCGTGGTCAGGGAGGCTTACTGGTGGAGAGTATGCTCTGTCCAAACACAAAAGGAGAACTACATACCCAGCAGCCATGCGGCAAAAGTATACCATGGGTAAGTAGAAATATACCGACACTGTCCTCTGAAATCAGCCGAGTTGATCTCTTTGAATTTGAAATATATTTTTCCACTACACTATCTAAGATCTCAGGAAGCGGGAGATGTTAGTAACTCAAGATTGTCATGTGTGTAGATTTGAAGGTGTTGTCATTAATAAGAATGAGAGTTTACTGCTAAGGTTTAAAAACGTGTGTGTGATGTGATCTTCAACTCATAGCATGTTTTTCTTTGGTCAGTTGGCTGTTTGAGGGGGTCGAGAGGCAGAAGGCCGAAGACCTGCTCCGTCTACCTGGGAACAGAGTGGGCTCCTTCCTGGTGAGGGAGTGCGCCAGGGAGAGAGGTGAGTACAGCAGAGTTCACCATCAACCAAGATGAGCTCTTGTCTTAACAAAATCATGAGTCAAGAACAAGGTATTCACTGATATTTCCACCTGAACACATACATTCTTAGGGGATATGAGGATTCTTAGGGAATTTGACGTAATTTAAAACAGTTGAGATATTATCACGTTGGCTAAAATTAGTTCAGACCTGGGTGAACCACAGTGTTCAGGCCCATGCATCTAATTTTTGGCAGGGGATTTTTGATGCACGTCATTACCATTTGCTCGATCATTTCCGTCTCAAAAATAAAAAAGGACAAGCTCAAATTACTGTTTTCGGAAATATGCTTATTCACTTTGTTGCTGAGGGTGAGTTCAAAATAGTCAGAAGTCAAGAATCAAAGCAGCCAAAAAATAATCTGGCACCTAACCTAATGTTTTTACACTTTTGGATTAAATAATACATAAATTATTGGGCTTTGGAGGTGCTGGTAAGCAGATTTGTTTTTACCTTTGGACAGTGAAAAGGCTAACTTTTCACTGTTCCGCAGTCTTTATGCTAAACTAAGCGAACCATCGCTTGACTCCAGCTTTACAAACAGATGAACGAGTCGTGTCAATCTTCTCATCTGACTCTCTGCAAGAAAGTGTGGTCATATGGTGATCTGAATCTTTTCTGTTCTCATAATGCAAAGATCCACAGTGACTATGCATGGAAGGAGATGCGCTCGGCGGTAAAGGATAGACATTCACGTTACTTCTACTTTTACATTGTCACAACACTTTCAATACGAGTCAGTAAATAGTTATTGACGTTTTTTGGGGTTCTGGCTGAATTGCATTGACATGATGCCATTGTGTGTTTGTTTTCTAAAACAGAGTAGCTTGGTGTCGTGATTGAAATATTTCTGTGTCATACCCTCAGGTGTGTATTCGCTCTCAGTGAAGCACAGGATCGTAAAGCATTATCGTATCTTCAGACTGGACAACAGCTGGTACTACATCTCCCCTCGACTCACTTTCCAGTGCCTTGAAGATATGATCAACCACTACTGTGGTGGGTGGATGCATGCAAGAACACATAGATAAAAAAACAAACAGAGTGTTCCAAACAAACCAAAAAGGAAACAAGCATCACAACATGTCGAGCCATACACACGCACACAAAGAGTCAATCTCACGCACTTAAGCACTGACAATAACTCATCATCTTCTTAATATAGAACTCTTTCTTATCAGCGACTTTCAATGCATTTCCTGCTCTGACAGGAGATTTTTGATAACAAAACAGGAAATGAGATACAAATATGAATGCTCTGTACTGGTGCATACTTAGCGAACATTGCTGTAATAGTGAACATATTCTTGGTCAATATGGATGAAGTTTGGTTTGTGTTTCTGCCTGAGCAGTAGAGTGTGAAAGTAGCAAAGGCAAATTATGCAAAATGTGTTCTGTTTGTTTGTAAGCTTACGGGCAGTGTTTTACTTCCTCTATCCTCGCCTTTTTCAGACTTTGCAGATGGCCTGTGTTGTGCGTTAACCTCCCCCTGTCTGTCAGGAATGACCCCTCCATCAGACGCATCTCCTGGAGCTCCACCTGTAGTCATGCGACGGAACTTTGACTGGAAGAAAATAGACAGGTACATTCTCTGGGACGATATGTACCAGCTTGAATCTGTCTGCATGACAGTATTATGTAGATGGTAGCTTATTAGGTGTCATCTGATTACTGGTCTCGTATTGTAAGTCCAAATAGCAAAGATCAGATATTATGTTGAGTTATCTGCTGGTAACATTTTCAAATAATTCATCAAATAATATTCAAGTAATTGTTTTGCGTATTACATGGATAAGTGTGACAAATTACCATTACAATTTCAGTCCAACATGACTTTTTAAAATTGCTTGTTTTGTCTTTCCAAATTTTTTATCATATAAGAAAAAAGAAAAGCAGTAAATCCTGAAACTGGAACCAGATATGTTTGTTATTTTTCTCTTAAAATATTTCTAAAACAATTAAGCGATGATCAAAATTTATTTTCTTTCAATTGGCTAATTGATGAATTAACTAGTCCTTATTGAATACAGATATTCAAGCAGATCTGTGATGGATGGATTGCGAAATCCATGAGACGATGTACATTATTTTCATATTTTTTTCACAAGTGAACAAGAAAATGTAAAAAATAAGATGCTATGTTCTCATTTGTTTGTCCATCTTCTCCCTTAACAGGAGACAACTGGTCAGCACAGACGGCCGCAGTGACAACATGGTGAGCTACGGAGTCAGAAACAGCATCGCTGCCTACCTGTCCTTTTCTGGGAGTCAGAACCCTGCGCAGACGAGAGCAGAAAGCAGGAAGAAAAAGAGTAAATCTCTTTATGCTCTACCTGAAAACGACCTCGGAAACATTGACTATGAAGCTGACTTCTAGAGAGAGGTTCAAGAAACTGGAATACCTTCAAGTGCAAGGCAGCACAGCGCTTCCTTCTCTGAAGTCCACCACCTTTCTACTGTTGGCAGTGAAACAAAGTTTGTGTTTAAGCATCCCAAACATTGCAGTGTGATAGCTTCTAATGTGAGCACTTTCAAATACTTTAAAGATAACACAAATTACATGATCACTTACACTTTGACTCAGCCAATAAGACGTATCTTTATGGAGTTGAACTGGAAGATGGTGCAATTGAACTCTGATGTGTATTCTGCACATGAAATACAATGACAAGGAGGCCTGAATGCTATGGATATTGTTGGCTAATATTAATGTGTATGAGTATTAGTGGCTTTCAAACTATTTTCCTCTGTTCTTAATAAATATTATACAGTCAAATGGCTGTGACACCAACTTAGGCATGCATTGTTTGCTTGTTTTGGCCACTTTGACATTTTTATAAATGGTAAAGTTGATGTGGAAAATGTTTTAGAAAACAGCATTTATAAATCCAGGAGATATAAAGCAGCATTAGCAATGTTTTGGTCTCCACCAACTCCAGAGGGAAATGTTTGGCTCTTTATCTACTAAATGCTCCACTGTGTACACCATTCGGTAACTTTGTCTGTTAGCCATTTGGTGATGGGCAGGTAGTGCAAAGGTTTATCAGAGCTTTCAATAAAAACAGCTGCCTGCTGCAGCTGACATTATGCAGAGCGACTGGAATGAACCAAAACCGTGAAGGTGCAGACCAGAAGACCAAACCAATGCGCTGAAAGACACTACGTTTCCGTGGAGCTAATGGAAGATGGGAGATAGGTCGCAGTGGGTTTGTCATCACGACATACTTTCACATTAAACATCGTTATTTGAATAATTGAAAGTGCAACTTCAAGTCTAAAATATTTGGCAGAAGAAATAATCATTTGGAAAATGATAAACCTCACTGAGGGATTCACAATTTATTCCTAAGAGGAAAAAAAATGTTTACGGAAACAAGCCGGACTTTTGATGTATGTTGAACTTCCTCTGTATGTCTGCTACTGCCAGTGTGACATTCTCACTCATTTCACATTTTCATTAAAAGACTTAACACCTGCTATTTTATAAGATAACAGATAACATCTGTGATAGAGGAATGCAAACAGTACACATTTATCAGCACTGCAGAATACTTATTTGTGCCAGAAGAATCTAAAACCAACTCCCCTCTTGCACTTTCCTGTTTGTGCCTGAGCAACTTCCTCTTCTGTTTTTAAGAGTTTGACCTAAGCATTTTGAACCGCTAACCCCAAAGAGCAGAATGTGAAAAAATAAACTTGGGCCTAAATAAAGAGAGCAGCATTTGTTGTTATCTATAGCTTTCTGTTCCTTGCTGGTTTATCTGAGTCAGACAGTTTACCACGATAAAAATGTCAGAGAATAGTAGCAGAAGCATAGCAGAGTCAGTTAGTCAGTGAGGAAATGTTAGATACATGTATGTTCTACGACTAAACAACCTGTTTCTTCAGGCCTTTAAGAATATTCAAATGAAAAAATCACTTTACAATATGTTAGGAGGCATTTTCATCATCACCAGTTACAATCAGTGGATGTGAAACATGGCTACTGTGGTCACTTGCCTATTAGAATACACAGAAAAGGTGTGTTGTCTTAGATCAGTTTCAGGAAGTTGATGTAAATCCTCAAAGTTGGCAACTTTGCAAATCCAATTTTTTTGTTTTTATTAATTCATGAGTCAACTGTGCATGAGACGAGGTCAGCACTTTCATCTCAGTTAAAAAGCAGGACCATTTAATACGTGTGTTTCCTGGTTTTAAAGTCTCGTAAAATACCAGATTAAGTAACAGATTGGGAGAGAAGTCAAGCAATGTGTGTGTGTGTGTGTGTGTGTGTGTGTGTGTGTGTTAAGTGGAACAATCAGTGATGCAGACACACACACATCTGGTAGCCTACTGATGCACCATGCAGAGACTGCTGTCCAGTCAGCATTACTCACTCCTCACATCAGGCACCTCTCTGGAGTCCAGACCACGTGGAACCAGTCTAAAAAAGACAGAAGGTGGTGCTCCGTTGGGTAAAATTTGCTGTTGATGTAATTCATTGACAGTTTTACTCAGATGTGCGTTATATCTGGGGTGAAGCAACGGGTGAAGTTTGAGAGTTTATCTTGAATCAGAATAAAAGCAAAGTTGTGGGAAATATGTTTTCTTCAAAGGCCACTTAGGTATTCAAAATAAACTCCATTTGACCGATCTGTTCATCCATATATGCATCTGGGAACATTCAACAAAAAACAACTCTTCCCTGAAATTATTCAGGCATTTACTGTGATACTGTGATACAATGCAGATAAGAAAGACAATACTCCCTCATCCTGCCAATCATCACACATCTGGCAAAAAACAAAGGCACTCAGTGGGATGAAGAGCGGAAGAATTACAGCTCAAACTCAACAAAACCAGACACCCGCACAGCGCATGCTGTCTTACGAGAAAACCCTGGGTTCAAGACAACTTCATGATGAGACAAAAGGGATTCCAAGTTGAGTCCCTTTGTTCTCCATGTGCATTTAGTTTAATGCTACAGTGGATGTAAGCACCAACGAAAACACTTGAACAATGCCCTCTGGCCCTGGATTTTTTTCCCCCCTGAACTAAAACAAGAAGAGGAAGAAGAGTTGAGGCCCGTCCATGTCTCTTTCTCTAGGAATGGTATCAAGGCATGGAGAGAAGAGTGGGATAAGTGAAGGAAATTAAGAGATGGAGGGATATTCTTCTTCCTCCAGTCTGTTTTCTGTTAATCAGGCTCTTCTAATCTCGCCACATCCTAGCTTCTATCCCGAGGCCCAGCTGTACAAACCTCTGACTTCACCACTTCTGCACTGTATGCACGCTGCAGCCGAAAAATATCCAGATAAATGTTTGCTTTGCTCAATCAAAAGCGCATTCTGTACTTTCCCTTCTTGTTAATTAAAAATGCTGTTCTCCCCCCTCCTGCCTCTGTCCTCATCACATGAAACTGTGCTAAGGTGGAGATGGCTTGGTGATCATGTTGTAGGGTTTTCGAACCAGCTCTTGTATAAAATATGAGTCGTTTTTCTCTTTTACTCTGTTTTTAGGAATGTGTTTCCTGTCAGAAAACCTCACTCTATGAGCTGTTGTTGCTTTCATCTTAATTTTCGTGCAAAGGATATCTTTATCGCTGACCACTTCCTGCAGGTTTAGAATAGAAATCACTCTAGATTACTGTGTCAATACAGACCCAAGATGGACACAAATATGTTAGCTGCAGATTGAAAGATAATTATGACTTTGTTTTTCTGAGAGACGGAGAATTCATCCACTAGTGCAAAAATGACGGTAACGGTAAAATTATCCAGAGAAAATCAACACATTAACTTCAGGCTGCTTTTGACAAATTTCACCAAAGTTGTGAAACAACCTCCCCCAAAGAGCACTGTCAACAACACTGAGTGTTTGCTTCAGAAACCAGCACATGAGAATATGTGCTTTAATGTTGAGCCAAGAGCCTCAGCCAATACACACAACCATGTCCAGGGAGCCAGGGGAAAACAAACAAAAACCGAACACATACAAAAAAAGCTCCAAACGTCCACATCTTTGCCAAGGAATGGAGTGTTCTTATGTGACCTGCTGAATCTGTGTCTGCTATCATTTCTCAAGCCATTTCTTGCTCAAGCTACTGAGGAATGCGGCGGAGACGTTCATTGAGCCCACAAATACCATTTTACCATATTAGGTAACATAAACAAAAAATGAGACAAGGAAAGTTGAGTTACAAAACAATTGCATGGGTACGCAAAGTTGTGTTTTTGTGTGCTTACGTTGACATTTTACAGGTTTGTGCAATTACCTTTGTAATTGCTGCAAAAGGAAACTTGTATTGAGTTTATAGAGTATAAATATATATTGCTTTATAGAGTGACCATGATAGACTTTAACAATACAGGATAATTGTAACGCCTCAGCGAAATGCTTTGAAACCGATTTAAATGGCGAAAAATTTTTAATATTTTTTAAGAAAACAACCATATAAATCTGGAAAGCTTCAGTCAGGCAGAGCAGAGCCATGAAGGAGTTTTTTTCAAGGAAGCAGTTGAAGGGTGGACATTTGGATAAAAAGGGACAACCTGGCTCCGTTGTCATTCAACCGCCAGCTGTGTTAGAGCTCAGAGCATCCTGCCTGCTGCTACGCTACAAGAAGAAAACAAGACGTGGAGAGTTCCTCTTGGAGAAAAGTTCACTTTCCATGAGGAGATGTTTGCCACGTGGCTTCTTACAAATAATTAAAACAAGCACCGTGCAGTTTTAAGAAGCCCAGTTGGTGACTTAATATATATGCATATATCCCTTTCAGTGTCTCATAAAAACATGCTGTTAAATTTTATTGCTTTGCAAGAGAAAGCATGCGGTAAGAATCCAAAGCTGTAACCTCTTAATACCTGTAAATTATTCCTTGTGTGTGCATATGGATTTGGCGTCTTACAGTGTGCATGTTCTTTCCATTGCTCTGAGCTCCTGTTGAACCCCATTCGTCACTGGAGAATGACAAGCAGAATGACAGCTATCAACAAATTAGCATCAGGAATGAGACTCAAGCACTTCGTAGTCAGTGAGCTGAAAGAAGACAAGGTGGGCAGTAATGATGGATGAGTCGCTAAGATAGAAACTAATATGTGTTTGATGTAACCAGATCTGTTAGAGTCTCTCAATCATTGGACAATTCATTTTTTAACTAACCTGTGATCACTAAGAAAATACAGATTGCCTTTACCAAGTTAAAAATGAAGTAGTGTCCAAACAGACAGGCAGCAGTTGAAACAAACCAGTTTTGACCACTTCCTCTTGTTTCAGCACTTCAGAGGTCGAAGTGACACCACTATCGGGCTGTCCTTTTAAGGGAACAATGAGAGACTTATTTGGCCTGCACACATTTTTGTATCATTATGGTTTCGCATTAAAACCAGCATTGTGGCTCTGGGAGGAGCGTCCTGCTCTGCAGCCAGGGACACCTCATCCATTTCACTCACACAGTTCCTGTAGACACACACCAATATTTAAGATACTGATTTTTGTATCCTTTATCAGAGGCAGATGTCTGCTTTACTGGCTCTGGTCATGCTCTCTTTCAAGCACTGTGTTGCTAATGCAAACCAACTGTATCTTTACCAGCCGTGGTTGTGTGTGGCTGGCATTCTTTTTCATCCTATGAGTCTGTGTGTGTGGCAAAATGTGGTCCGGGAGACACCTACTGTAGCGGGAACCACCTGGGGTTTCTGCGCTGCTGCATGTCAGCGCATTTACTGACAGCAGCCTGACTCCTTTATGACTCCCTATCTAAACTTTTAAAGAGAGAAAACAGATCACCGCAACACCGTATTTGTTGATCAGTCCACCAGGGCACTCATCACAGTCTGAGTCAAATCTAATTATTGCCCTGTGACACAAAATCACAATTGTCAGCCCTTTAAAAACATTACCCAAAAATGAAGGTTCTTTAACTGACACCGGCCATACACACCAGTGATTCAAACAGGTTTTAAATGTGCCTTTTGGCAGCTTACGACTCAATCTGTTAAATGGCAAATGCAGGCGCGATGCTTTCCCGGAAAAAGATGAGCAGCATCTCTAACTGCAGCATGCCTGTGTCTAATTTCCTAGACATTATCAAATGATGAGATACTGTGGGCAAGCCTGGATTGCATGCAATTCTCCACCTATAAACAAGGAGTATCTGAAAGTGTTACTGATAGCTTGTCTGCATGAACCACTTATGAAAAAGAAATCCCCCTCACGCAATAATTCTTTCCATCTGCATTACAACACAGAAATATCTCGTCTTAAAACCCAGCTAACTATGCGCCACGAACCAGGAAATCCTGAATTTTCTGGTCTGTTATGACTACAGTCCCGTCACCCACTTGGTCAGAGCTTCTCTCTTCCCTTATCAGGCTCTCCTCTGGCACTGAAGACCGGCTACGGAAATACGCCGGACGACTTCAATGTGGAGGGAGAGACTGCTGAAGCCAAAAAGGCAAACAGCGGGCCAGAGAAGAAGGGCTGCTCGATTCAGCAGCTGACGTGGAGCTATACGCTTGCATCACACACACACACACACACACACAGAAGGATGTGCAGCTGGAGACACTCAGAGTGCCTGTCTAAAGAACCAGCCAGTGAACCTGGAAGTCAAGTCTTGAAGAGGGGGAGATGGAGCAATGTTTGCATTCCAACAAAATGTAGTTAAGGCTTGGGAATGTACACAGACTGACCGATACATGTAGGCAATGAACGGATTGATAAACACAGATGCACATACACACTCTTGCAAATGCAAATATCCATGGAGGTCATATAGTTATCAGGATATACAGGGCCCTTTTCCCTCTCGTGTGAAACTTCTTCATGAACTTTCACAGAATCTATTCTGAAGATCTAATGATAAATCCTAACTTTTGTTATCTAGCATCTGGGTGTTGTTTTAGTAGCAGCAGCTGTATATCTTGCTGTGGAAGATTTGTTTGGAAAAAGTCAAATCATAGCAAAAGCTGTTGACTCATATTTTAAGGATGACCATGTTTATTGCATGTAAATGTTTGATGCAAAATTGCATATCCATGAGATACTCCCTTTGTGTCCACTGCTTGCACAATGGTTTTGTGTTTCATCTCTGAATTAGTTGCAGACCACGGCCGACCACAGACGGAGGAGTAATGGAAAAACTCATTACGATGGGTCTTGACAGCAAACCTTTCCAAGTCTTGGTAGTGGTGAGCATGGAAAACTCATTGTGCCCCCAAATATCAGACAAATCTCTCTCTCTCTGTCTCTCTGTCTCTGTCTCTCTCTCTCTCTCTCTCTTGTGATCTCTTTCTCTCAATTATGTGACCAGGATGAAGTCATTGTGCCAATGCCAATGCCAATCCCTGTAAAATGTTCACTAAGCATTCAGTATGTGATTGGTCTGGGTCAGAGAGCGGCGATTTCACAGATCCACTCCTGCTTCCCTTCTCTCTCAGACCTCTTCATTACATAATCCACTCGGATGCACACTCAACATACTTAAATATGTATCGCACATCTGGGAGAATCAATAGAGCGAAGTGAAAAAAAAATGACACATAGCACAAAAATTGAGCGGTTGATCACAGACACTATGCAATCACTTATAACAACTATATTATGTTGTTTAACTGGTTTACACATAAACAAATGCATCTTAATCAAATGTGAAAATGTTTAGCTGGAGATACTATGTTAGTTTAAATATATGGAGATGCACCCACATCATGCAGAGGATTTGCATTTGAATAAACTTTGATGTTGTCTGAGGAGTTTGAAAGTGTATCGTCAAATCACATTGACTGTAGAGTTTACTGCAGTTTTTAGCGGTAGTTGGACATCTAGTGGGCAAAGTGAAAATTGCTCTCAAAATGTGTCCCAGGTAGCAACACAGCTTACACAACAGCATGAACATGACCCTGCTACACCGCCCACAAAACGCTAATGGGAACATTTTTAACACAGACATTCAAAATGTCCTCAAGGCTGGTGTGAATTTGACAGCAGTTCGAGATTCAACCCTGTTCAGATCGATTCAATAATTCATTGGGTGGCTTTTGTTCTATGACTGTATTAAAATAAAATGTAAAAGCTGTTTGATATTTAATTCTCAAAGTTGTCCCCTCTTTATCCAGTGGACTATTCAAATGTTAATTCAAATTTGAAAATGTAAATGCGATATTAACACTGTGGCCCATTTAGGCATGCATTATTTAAAACGGAAATGCAATTTTATAACAATTGAACTACTACTACTACTAAGTAGGTGAATTTAGATAATCTCAAGAGTGGTTAGAGCCCCAGGCTATGGAAAGCTCTACCTATTGAGATCAATAGTTTTAATTTTTACCCAAATAACACATATGTGGAAAATGATCATGTTGTTATTGTGGAATTACATTTTCATTTTCAAGTTTACATTGTCATTTTAAAAGTGAAAGCTTTCTTATCGAATTCACAAACTCAAAGAGGCGAAAATAATCTCCGGAACCTTTTTCCTTTTAAAACTGTCGGATTCGTTCTAGGGACGGACCGGACTTCCCAGTGTCACGCCAAATGATGTCCGTCACAAAGTAGTGTATACATTTCTGTAAATCTACTCTTTCGTCTTTTTGTTCTACAACCTGTATTGTGAATACTTGTCATGGACTGTTCGGAGCAGAAAGACACAGAAGCGACGGCGCCTTCAGTTATCGAGCGATATTACACGCGATGGTTCAGAGCCGGTAAATAACATCACTGAACTGTTTCTCATGCTGCGTTAGCTGCCCGGTGGCTAAATGAGCTAACGTTAGTAGGACCTGACATCTCGTGGGGGAAAGAGCACTAACATTACATTTTGATTCGATTAGCCAGCATAATGCATTTAATTCAAATACGTTGAGTGTATTGTTTGTTTTATTCAGATATGAAGGGGAAACCGTGTGAGGACCACTGCATCCTGCAGCATTCAAACAGGTAATGTTAACAGGAGCAACGTGACGGGTATTCAGTGAAATCCACACCGGGTGGTGAGAATTACAAAACGTCATCTTAATAACTGGTTATTCGATATAAACTGCTATTTCATGGGACAGATACTACTATACTGTTCAGTATTGTTGAGACATTTGTCTTGTACCAGTATGGTTTTGTGGTAGTATTACATTATATTGATAAAAAGATTTCTAAAATATTGCTTTTGAGTTAACAGAAAAAAACCTTTACATACATATTTAACGTAAACCAGTGAAACAACAAGCAAGTACAGCTTTCTGGTCACCCAGTTTATTAAATTGATGTTATATTTCCTGTGTGTGTGTGTGTGTGTGTGTGTGTGTGTGTGTGTGTGTGTCGATACCCCCCCTTAAATTAAAATGTTCATCCAAAATTGACCTCAAAGATTTGTGTTACAATGTTTTTAACTTGATATAATCCACACTCTGTATAAGTGACTTACTGATAATATTAACTTTGTATTTATTTATTTTTTTTTACGGCTCACTTTTCTCTTTGTTTCTTCTGCAGACTATGTGTTGTCACGTTAGCGGAGACTCACCCAATCCTTCAGAATGGACGGGCAATCAAAAGCATCAATTACCAGATCAGCAATTGCTGCAGTCGGCTGAACAACAAAGTGTCTGGGAAGTCTAAGCGGGTAAATTCACAATGACTAATAAAGCTACAGATGATTGTTGTCTATGTCCATGAATGTGTACTTGTGCAGCTCCACTTCATTATTTTTCAGCTTGGCCTGAAATGCCCGTCAATCATTTTTTCCCATTGTAGGGGGGTCAGTTCCTTACTGATTTCGCACCTCTGTGCAGGATAACATGCACGGATGAAACTGAATACACAATCTACAGGTGAGATAATAGTTTTGTTTTTCTAGCCATACATTCCACATGCTTGTGTGTCATGATCAGTCACACGTTCTGTCATCTCTTTTTAGCTGCATCCGGGGCCGTCTTCTGGAGGTCAATGAGAGTATTTTAGAAACACCTACTCTCCTGCTGGAAAAGGTAAATATGTATATTTTTACACAATACTGTTATCACCTGGTTACGATTGGCATGTACGTTTGTCCTGTGAATTTAATCATGTGTATTTCTAATAATTGAATGCCCTCTTCAATAAGGCCATACATTCTATAACACTGTTTGAATATAATAAAATAAAAAAAACACTGTTCAATATCATTTATAACTAGATGGCTGTTATAGTTTCTCTCCCACAATCATTGAAGTGTCATCTAATCTTATTAAAACAAATGCTTTAATCGTGCTTTGTCTGTCAAATCTAAACAGCCGTCCACTGAAGGATACATTGCCGTCATCTTGCCAAAGTTTGAGGAGAGCAAGACCATAACGGAGAACCTTCTGAGCAGAGAGGAGTTCGAGAGCGTTGTCTCCAAACGTGCTGTTGCCCAACCTCAACCATCATGACCGAGCGCCACGTTCCTGCCTTATTTGCGTCAAAAGTATTCTGACTCTCATCAGGTTGGGTTAAGACTGAGGACGTTATCCTTGAGAGTGACACTTGAGTGAGGTCACTTCAAAGAGACTATTGCATATTTCTGTACGTTGTTTCAGGAAGCACCCTGCGTTCAAGTTCTTCATTTGTTTTTTCTAATTTGAAATAGAGGAAAGCATGATGATTTACTTGAAGTCTGTCTGTTTAATATCCCCAACTAATCCGTTTGAATTATTTTTCTAGAATGTCAATAAATATAACCAACAGGGATTTAAGAAAAATAGTTTATTTTGTTTGTGTCACTTTTATTAACCTTTCAATTGCCAAAAGAATAGATGGTCCAAAACTAGATCTACGATTTCTTCACATCTGTAGCGCAACTACAATACCCAGCATCCTTAGCTGCTCTCACACTGTACAGAGCATCTCTAAAGCTTAATGTATGTTATTCATCTTAGTCATCACACCGCACATCTAGTACCAAAGTAATTACCTTAGGATACATACTGTATATATATATTTATTTATAGCTATGCTTCAAGTACCATATTATAGATACCATATACCATTTACATATTGGCCTGTAAGGCAGCTTCACAATGATAGTCTTCATAACAAGTACACTTCAAGGCTCCATTTGACACCGGTGCCAGTTCAGAATTATGTTTCAGTTCTTTTGTTAAAAAAAGATGTCTGTATAACTACACACTATGATTTAATAACAGGACAGCATAAAGAAAGGTCCCGACAACCCAAAAGCATCCGAGTGATAAACTTTTATTTTTATCACCTGACTTTTTGGAGAAACCGGGCCCATCCAGTGATGTAAACTGGAGGTGTAAGAGCTTTATATTTCACACTAGTAGCAAGCTGAAGATCATAGCTTATTAATGAGCACAATCATATTTGGCATTAAATTGTGATTTTGTTACTAACATGGCTAACATTCCATAGCAAACTGTATGGAAAGTAGTCATTAAACATATGGTGTGGTTGACTTTTTAAATACTTATTTATCCAAGTGAGATGAATAGAATGCCAGGACACAGTGTACCACTATATCTAATATTACAGAGAAAGTGTTAACATTACAAGCCTATGACACGACCACAAAAGACTCAAACACAAGGGTTTGGTGATGATCGCATCATGCATGCACCCCCCCCTAAAATTTGGCGAACATGTGCAACACGTTTACAGTATACCACGAAGCAATTTTGACTTGTAACACAGAGGCACGAAGTGAAGACAGATGTACGGCTAAGCTGAGCATTAAGAGAAGTTCTTTCCCTGATTCTGATCAGTTTATCAACTCAATATCCAGAGAATCGATAAAAGTGACTCCAAAATCAGCGAGGCGGCTCACAGCAAGTGGCAAAGTCATAGTGTTGGCTGATTGTCTCCATCTGGTGGACTGGTGTGGAACCGGTGCTTTAGGTAACACATCTACCCTGGGTTCAAACTTCCCCTGGGCACAGCAAGCTTGGATCTGCTTTTTCCTCTGTAAACCTTACACTTCATCATCCAGACAACAGATACAAACTCTAAATGAACCGAGGCATCCATCTTCACCACATACACTGCTCTAGCCCACTCATTGATGGGTGCATGAGGATGAGGGGAGTAAAGTACTTCCTGGAATAGATGTTCTCCAGAAAGGGGAGGTTAGCTATGTGCTGCTCCAAGGGAGAATAGGGGACAAAGGACCTTTCTCTGGGTTATTTGCTCTCAAGGAGGTTAAGACCGGCCATGTGTTGCTCCAGAGATTTGGCACCAAAGCCGTTGGTGTTCTTGTTGTTAAGAGCTCCCTCCTCTTTGACAGGTGTGGATGCATCCGGCCTCTCTCTCCAGTCCTGCGGGGAACCCAGGCTACTCCTCTCTGATTTGTACTGCAAATGGACACGGCAAGGAGAAGAAATGAATGGAAAGAAACAAGATATGATGAGAAATGAAGTATGTTTTTTTGCTGTTTTATATACGCAAAAAATTAAGAGAATAGAATGACGGCACTTTCAGCTGTTAAATATAATTAAAGCTACTATAATGAATGTTTCATATTTATAGTGGACGAACTTATTGATGGACTAAGTGTAGTTCCGTAAGCTTTGTTGGTGGAGACCAAAAACAGCTAAGTGGCTCGTCAATATTGGACTAACATTTGCCAAGTGGCCAGAAACACAAATCCAAATGAATGCTAATGTTGCATTCTATCTGTTGGATGTGTAAATAGGCAACTGTTTGCTTACAAGTTGACCATATCAACTAAAGGTGGTATATGTCCATGTTGTGTTTAAAGCGAGCTTCCACTGCCCCTAAGTGGCCTTAAAATGAGTTATTGCAAGTTTAATCTTATTTTCTAGGCCTACATAAATGTTTCTGAGCTCTTTCTCTTTTAGTGGATTTCCATGTAGCTTGCTAGGCTACTACAAGTGCCAGTCACTAAGTCATGAGTCCTGTTTAATCACCTTTCTGGTGAGCTTGTTGCAGGACGGTAGAAGGGAGAGAACCACAGTCAAGATACCTCTGGTTGTCTGAATGGATGAGTCCACCTAGAGGCAAAGAAATACAATTATTATACACTAGTTGAAGAGGGGTAGCATGGATACAAATGCACACAAACCTTAAAACCCAACAGCCAACACACGTACATCAGAATATAACCCTGAACACATTCTTCCATTCGAGACGAATGATAAAGTGAACATCAGGATGAAGAGACAGAGATGGGAGCCAAAGAGATGCTCATAAATCAGCAATGGACAAGCGATTCTTTATCCCGTCCTTTTGATTACAACCTTGGCCTTTATTACAAGGTGACCTGAGGCAGCTCATCCCTGCCCAAGATGCTCATTAATTCCCCACAGACATTCATTAATCTAACGCCCTGCGTCCGATAATGGTGTTACTCGCAGATCACTAAAATATTATGCCGTGGCCAAAAATGAAGTAACGCACTAAGTCACGCTCGATTGTGTGTTCACTGAGCATAGGGCTTCATTGAGGCCCGTCTGTTGTTGGGGATGTAGTTGTGATGCTTTTTCAAGCTAATTATCCCTTTAAGAAAAAAAACAGCAGTAAGTCTGCTCTGCACACTCCGTCTAATTTGATTTCTTCTAAACAAAACAGACTAGGGGCAGAAAGAAGTCACTGTTTATTTATTATTTAAGTATACACCCAAACAAACACAGAAAAAGATAAAGACACGCAAGCGTAGTATGAGTACCTTCTGGAAGGTGGCAGTCTTGCCCTGTACAGGAGTCTTGGCTCCCATCTGCAGCTGTTGGCATAATGCCACCATTTTCTCCATCTCTGTCATCACCACAGACTTTTCCTCATCAACTAGCTGGAACAGAGATGAAGACAGAAACAGAGGGAGAGATGGTTTATGATGGTATGTCCAGGTTTATCCAGAGACACTGGGTTGATGTGTACAGCCACTGATAGATGTACTGGACTGGGTTTACTAGTGCTCTCATTCAAACACAAATCAAACATCACAAAAAGCCAAAAACGAGGGTGAAATACATTCAGATTTAGTGTAGCTTGATGTAATCCATCAGCAACAGCCAGGTCATGATCTACTGCTTAAGTCTGTTATCCAGCTGGGTTAATCCCTCCATCTCAGTCACGGGGGCCATCAATCTATTTCTGTTACACCACCAGCGACCTAAAAACACAGGCTCTTTTATTCAGCGTAGCAATACTCATGACAGACAGAAGTATATAAAACCTCTTAAACCTCAATTACAAAGAAATGCTCAAGCTAATTTGCATAAACAGCCTCAACATTTTTGAATGAAGCCAACGTAGATGTGTGTTTGGTGCCGAAGAACTATGGGAGTGGAGGGTGAGACACAGGGACTCCATTAGCACCAGTTTTTTTGATGTAATTAATCGGAAAGCGTGAGGCAAGTTGAAGAGCTGGGCCTCCTGATTATGAATTAGTCCTGTGCGGTAACAGTCAACTCCCCCACCCTGATCTCCTCCACACATGCACATGTGCACAAACATAACCACCCACGGACCCGGCAGTGACAAATTGCAGTCGTTAACGGCTGTCAAAAAGAGCCATTTAATTACACTTGGAGGACCTGTGGAAGAAGTTGGTGGAGGGCAAGAGGAAGGAAGGCACCGAGGCTACGTTTGTTTGTTGGATCTCCACTCAGAGAGGGAAAGAGGACGGTGAAAGTGTGTGACAGCCTTAATTTCCTGCTCTTGCTGTGTGATTTATAAGGCGAACCTGGCACCGTGGCATGCCAGAATAGGTGATACGGGTGTGTATGTGTATGAGAGGCGTAACGAGGGTGGGGCATACAGATGGGTCAGCAGCTCAAATGCAAAAGAAAATGAACAGTTTTCTTTTCTCTTTGGCTTTAGTCTTTAACGTGTGTACTGACTGAGCTTCATATCACTATTCTTTTGTCAGATTCCAGCAGAGAAGCAAGAACATATGGTACACAAACATATATATTGTTTTTATGTTCTACTGCAATCATTTCATTGCTGCTTTTACAAATATTCTTACTTTTACATAACTCACATTCGATTTATTTTGATAGTGCTTAATGTGCAAAAACATTTGCAAATGGTTTTTATGCGAGTACATCGTGATTTGGTATTCGGCCTTAAACTGTGTGTGTTCAAGAGAGAGAGATTTATTGCATCGGTGTTTACCTGAGTGGAAAAAGAGAGGAGAGATGAGCACAGCTGGAGCCCCTCTTCAGACAGAACCTTAAAAATGAGACAGAAAATGGACAAAAATCTGAAAACGTACACCAATACAGGCAAAACTCTAATTATTTTAGCATCCAACAGAAAGCCGTTCAAAAGTTTTTTAAAAAAGAGCAAAAAATGACAGTCTACTTTTCCTCGGCTCTTCTTATCAGCATGCCTTCCCGTCTTTCATCCCTCCCGTTCCTCTTCCTCTCTTATCTCCCTCGCTCACCCCAAATGAAATAGATCCTGGCTGCATTTTCAACGCAGATTCTACAAATTACTGAACATTCCCAATTCAATAGAGACTCGCCTCCACGCAACTTTGTCTGTTATCACCTCATGTGTCCGACGTGGCCAGGAACACACAGCACTATATTTCCATCATAATGATAAGTCCTACTAGTCTCGCCCCATCAGATGCGAGGGGGAAGTGAACGAGGGGATGCTGGCATTTACTAATCTATTGATCTGCCTGCCACAGTATGTCTTTGACTAAATAAAACAACAGATGCATTCATTTGCAACTTCGATAAAACGAGAGGAAAAAAGAACAGAAGGTGGAGAGAAGGAGAGATTAGCGGATATGGATACACATACCTCAGCTTGATGAAAAAGGTCTAGTGTTGTTTTCAGCAGCCCCTCCCCTCTAGGGAATCAACATGGGAAAAAGAAAATGAGGAGAGGAATCATGGATGAAAGAAATGGATGAAGACTAAATACATCTACAGCAACCAACAAAAACTGTGACTTAGATAAATCGAAATAATTGAATTGTCAAAATCAATCATTGTCATGTCAACTTTGTCAGTGCCTCTAATTATGCCTGGTGAATATCGATAGCTGGCGGCTCAAGAATCTCATTAACGGTAAGCCTCTAAAGAGATCCATGTGGTATGCTTAAGAGGCTTTACCATATAGAGCTCTGAAATGAAAGCCATCGGAGCATGTGAATGTTCGGGTCGTATGTGGTGCCGTTCGGTCACCTGGTGAACAGATACATGTTGTATGCCATACTGGCCAGGCTCTGGCTCTGTCGGACAATGTCGTGTTCCTGCTCCTCCCATTTCTCCACCTCCGTGTCCACGTCTGACGACAGCAGACGGAGCTCCAGACCCAGCTTGGCCATGCTTGTCTGCTCCTGCACGCACACAAGAAGGACACAAAGAAATATGACGGATGTCATTTCAGAAATGTATATTAGCAAACAGGGTATTTTCATTTGTTAACACCATAAATTCTACAATCAGCATAATCCCGCTTCCTGTGGTGGTACAGCATGTGAAAAACTGCCGGCCCAGCAAAAAAAAAAAACGCAGCCTATTAGCATACGAACACCATCAATCCTTCAAACGAGTGGCACAAAGTTTCCGGGAGATGAATATACTGCTGTCAGACGTGTCGTGATGTATTGTGCAGAAAGCTAGAGGAGTATGGTGTGTGTGCTACCTCTGCGTCCAACTTGACAGCCTTGGCAGTCTTCAAGTTAGCCGAGTGTTTCTGCGGGTAAAGAGAGTGGTATTAATAAGAGGATTACAAAACATCGGATCAATGGAATATTCATGAGGACGGATGTTGTGATACTCACTCCGGGTCTGGGAAGTGACAAATAAGATCTTTTGTCTCCTAGAAGAAGAAAGTAATTGTGATTATCTGAACACATGGTAACAAGTAAGGACTAACAAAGCCATCTAAGAGATAGCCCCAAGTTTACAGCCATGTCTGTCCAAAACTTCATAATTTTATCTTACTAAACATTTGTGTAGACTTGTCATAATTAGCATATGCAGCTTAAACAATGGCAAAAAAAAAAAAAAACGTGTTTTGTGAGGTCACAGTGACCTTTGACCACCAAATTTTAAGAAGTTCATCTTTGAGTCCAAGTGGGTGTTTGTGCCAAATTTGAAGAAATTCTCTCCAGACGTTCCTGGGAGATCGCGTTCACAAGAATGGGATGTAACGCTGTCGCCGGCGCAGTTTTAAATATATTAAAAGTCAATATCTTTGACACAGACAATTAGGGTGTTAATTATGGTTATTCAGTAGTTATGGTACTGAAATTGTTTTGCTTTTATCACTGTCCACCCTTAAAACATTTTTATCTTTCATCATAAACACAAGCTGCTTGGTTCATTTCAATATTTATTAATAATTATTATATTTATTTATATAAATTTACAGGGACAATAAAACTCTTCTGTCATGTTTATGGGGGAAGATTACACAAAAATAATAAAACCAAATCTCTCCACAGTGTCAATACAACACTTTAACAAAGCATTTGGGCTTCTCGGGAACACAAATGTGTGACGGATTTGATCCTTTTACCCGCTGAGCTGCACTTAAAAATATTGTTTTATGTAAGTCACATTCTTGAGGGCAACCACCTCGTGGATATATTCCAAAACATCTTTCTCCTGTCTTTGAGATTCCTCCGGCTTACCGTGTGTGAGAGCACAGGGTTGATACAAACATAGATCTGTGTGTACATGGATACATAGTAAAGTCGATGCAAATACACACACACAGTCACAGAGGCAACGAACAACTGATTGAAGAGCCCATCATTTGAACACTTTAATGAATAAGAGAGAGGGAGTACAGAGGAGGAATGAATGCATGGGTGGTTAATGGCATTGACATTTTTCCTCTTACAAAATGCTTCCCACAGTGTATGATGTTACATTTTTAAAAGAGATGTGCTTGCTTTGCTAAAATAAAAAGGCTATTGAAGTGTTGTCAGGGGCAAAATGATCACCAAGGTTTTTTATCAGAGAACGTTATTCTTTTAAGGCTAAAATGCCATTGAGAGCATATTTTGTGCCTGTATTCTCTTCTGCGTCGCACTCTCCCTGAAAGACTCTCTGATCCTCTCTGATGTATGTGCTGCTGACCCGCACAAAGGCACACAAGTATCCATTACCAACTAAACAAAAAAAACGCACCTCGCCTGCCTTCAAAGACGTCGTTGATCTCTCTCAGCAGCAGGGCCATGTCACAGAGCTGCGAATCCCAGGCCTCGCAGAACACCTCCAGGTTCTCCTTAGCAATCTTACTGGACGGGTGGAGGGCCAGCGTCTGGGCTGCCGAGATGATCTGAGTGGGAAGTGTGTGAAGAATTGCGACATGAGAAAAGCTATATTGAAATAAAGCTGGTCAGTAACTAGAGAGAAAAACTATGCAATTAAAGTAAAAGACAGAAACAAAATGTGGCTTATAATTCTAAACTCATCAGCTGCCACTGTTGATCAAAAATACACCAAATGGTCTTCCTACTAGTGAAATTGTCGCAGTCTGGCTCATGCTCTCACATTTGTCATGTGAGACTGGACTGTGTTGCATTTATATTTGTGTTTTGGGTCTTCTGTTGGGTCAGGTTTAGTGTTTCCTGCTTTTATTTTGAAGTGTACTCCTCATGCGTCTTGTCTTGTTTTACTTTGGGTCCTTTTATGTTTTCCCGCCTTTGTGATTGTCTGCTCCGCCCTCATTTGTTTCACCTGACTCTCCTCAGCCCTGTAGTCGCCTGTGCTGCGCCTCACCTGTTCCCACTTCCACATTACTCAGTCTTCATTTATACCAGCCCAGTTCCTTTGTTCTTTGTTGGTTTGTCTTCAGTTTTGTTCGTAATTCTGTACCAGTTTGTCTGTGTCCTTGCCTGCTGTTTCCTGTCTGTTAAATTGGATTCCAACTTGCAAGCAGTTTGGAATTAAATCATTACATTGCTACTGCTGGCTCCTCGTCTGTGTCTGAATTTGGGTCCATCCCCTGTGACTGCTTCCCAGACTGTGACAGAAATTCAAAACACAAGACTAGAGGCTGCTATCCGTTTCAAACCGTTATTTAATACAGGAACTAACAACAGACAATAACTAAACCAAGTCATTAATATGTCCCATCTCTCTGGGCTGTGGCTTATATAAGCGGGCTACAGTTCACTTGGTTCTTCTTTAATCAACACCACCACCACGGCAAGACAGCATTATAACAACTTTAAAAAACAAACGCTCACACGCACACGCACACACAAAAACACACATCCCGCAGCCTTCCCCTACAGTGTAGTATTTAATAGCCAATTACCCTCTGGGCCACCCCTCTATTACTTTGGGCCGACACAGACGCGTATCCCCCCGCCACCCCATGCTGCAGTGTTATTGATTGGTTGACCTTTGAACTAGGAGTGCTGCAGAGTCATGCGGGGCCTGACGTTCGTACCGCAGGACGGGAACATTCTACATTGCTGGATAAATACTGGCATGGATGGTTTCCAAGAGCAAACATAATTAGATAGTGGACTAGGTGAACAACATGTTCTCAGGTGTAGGAGGTAGACTGAGGAGACATGAGGTAATTTGTCTATTTTCCCTCCCCACTATGTCTAAGTAGAATATTACTCAGTTTTTGATTTCACTCCCAGACCACTGTGTGACCAGTTTGATTGAACTGGCATGCAGTTGAATCAGATGAAATGGGTTTCAGGTTTAACCCTAACCTGTGTCCCTTTCTACAGGGATCCTGTCTCCCCGGGTTTTTGGCCAGTCAATGAGTTATAATATCAAATCTAACAAAAACAAAGGTCCCGACAGAACATGTTTGGCTGTTACCTGTGGACCAATGACATGGAAGGTCTCCTCAGCGTGTATGCAGGTAATCTCCAGAGGCTCTGTCCCCGACACATGGCACAGTAGCCGACAATTCTGAAGTCAGAGACGCAGGACAAAAAAAGGTCAGTTTTAAAGTCACACTGTAGGAAATGGATAAATGTTCTAACTCCGTGTATTTCTAACAATTTAACACTTACTTAAAAGAACACAATCATTTTTTGTAAATTTATATTATTTTCCAAAGAGTATACCTTCCTCTTAATGTATTTCTTCATACTGTACCGTATGTTCTGTTTGTTAGGGCCCCTAACAAAGACGTAACAAAGTGTTTGCATAACAAAGTCACATGTGGACTTTCATTTGGTTGAGGATTAGAAACGTAGTCTCCAAATTCATTCATTTCAGGCTGTTTGTGTTTACTTGCACAGCAATTTCAATGTGTTTTTTGCAACTTTGCAAATCATGGCCAACTAGCTTTTTCTCTTAAAATTCTGCCCACGAATCCTTAAACTTCACAAAAGATTTCCTCTAGTGTATCGTTTGCCCGTTGAACACCTTTACTAGGTGGCACTACATCAAACCTCCCCCTGCCTCCCTGCTCCCTTTGCCCCCACCCCTACCTACCTCCACCAGCTGCTCCTTCTGCTCAGTGAGTGTGCGTGAATACTCCGCCACTGCCTCCAGGTTTCCCTCGGCGCCTGCAGCTTTGAGAGCCTGGAGAGGCAACTGCTCCCCATGAACTTTGAGCAAGTCAGAGGCACGAATGACTGCCACCTTATGGAGCTGGAGGAGGAATCAAAAATTA
This sequence comes from Anarrhichthys ocellatus, assembly GCF_004355925.1. Taxonomy (NCBI): domain Eukaryota; kingdom Metazoa; phylum Chordata; class Actinopteri; order Perciformes; family Anarhichadidae; genus Anarrhichthys; species Anarrhichthys ocellatus. The sequence continues at coordinate 2,060,429 of NW_022280044.1, read as the reverse complement.
AATTGCAGAATCAAAAAAGGACAGAGTTATGGAGGCTGCAGCAAACACAAACGAAAGAAAGATGAGTGGGGAGACATGAATGAGGGTGGAATTTAAGGAGGCAAAGAAAAAAAAAAGAGGAGCAGAGGGGACACAATGACATAGTTGAGTTGACGGATAGACGACAGGTAAGCCAAAGAGCGATGTGAAAAAGGAAAGTGGGAAACCAACCACAGAGGCAGAACATCTAGTGAGAGACATCTCAGTCATGTCTGTGTCTCTCTGTACATCTATTCAGACTCAGAGGGCAGACGGGCAGAGCAGAGAGAGACTGCTGCTCACCTCGCGTCTGAGGTCACTGACGCTCTGGCATGTCTTCAGGATGGCCACCTCCATGTCCTCTGTGGCTTCTTTGGCATGGACAGACTGCTGCTCCAGTGCGACGGAGAGTGGAAGAAGGGAATACAACATGAGATTCAACATGGTCTTACAGGCCCACACACAAACCTACATTATTATGTCTGGAAGAGTTTGACAATAGAAAACAACTGGATTGGAAAATGAACTTGGGCTCTTATTAACATGGTTTTTGACTTTCCAGTTACATTTGTGACCAGTTATGCTCCGAATATGCAAAAAAAAGCTTTTGTAATTAATTATTTTATTCAAATATTGTACAACATTTTTCAAAATGTCATACTTCCAGAGTCATAAATCCAATTGGAATGAAAACTATATATTTCGCTTTCAACGATAAGAAGCAAGACCACAAACTGGACTGTGCAGAATACCCAAGAATATTTACACACTCAGATGCGTTCGCTGCAATTTCAAAACCCCACAGTGTTCTGGTCTTTTCAATTCTCCTGCTGACCTTCTTTTGCAGAGGCTAGATGAGGCACTACTGTACAACTACGTGGCAGCAGTCTCTTTGTCCGCTCTGAACACGCTGAAAAAATGTACAATGAGAAACTGAAACATAACGACTTGTGTTTCAATTTCGAAGGGCAAGGAGACAAACCGCGGGACACTACGTGATGTTTCTCTCTCAACTGAATGAGCCTTGGTAAAAACGGGTATTCAGGTTGGTTATTATGCTCAGTTGTACCGGGAGGGATGTATGAAAAGAAAGTGAGTAGGCAAGAAGAATGACTAGATGAGCCGGGGAGGGAGTCTTAATGTGTGACGGCCTGTGTAGCATGCTGTGTGTGTGTTGAACAGACACTGTCTGCTATATGAAAAGGCACAAACAAGATATTAAATATTAAATTTAGTTTATAAACTTACCAACTCAACATCATTCCTTACACTAACACAAGTATTCCAACCAACATCTCTTCTTGTTTTGCATCTCATTATCATACTTTTACAAGTGTCTTACATATGAGGTACTTATTATTCTTCTTCATATAGTAGCATATATTTTTCATGAATATTTCCGTAGGTGTATGAGCATCTGTGCAAGTGCCAACATACCGCCTCAGCCCAGGATTGCACCAGCTGCTGAGTGTCCTGGCGCGCCAGCTGGCACAGACCTAGGATGGCCTGCCGCTGCTCGTGGCTGGTGTAGGCCGAATCTGTGAAGTCCTCTGTCCGCTCCACCAGCGCCTCCAGCTGGCTGCCCACGCTCTGGGGGGACAAGGAGTTCAGGTTCTCCCGCAGGCACTGCACGCTGGACTGCAGGAGGGGAGGAGGAGGAGGAGGGTTGGGAATTAGGGAGCACATGGAGGTGGCAACACACACAAGAGTTTTACGAGCCAATGTTCTGAGGTGAAAAAAAAGCCGTCGTTTATTATCTCATTATCATTATGCACATGACCTCGTCATCAAGTAAATGGGACGCGGGTTTAGCCCGGGAGTCACCTTGGACCATCAAAGGTGGACAATAAATACTGCAAACAACATCTCAAGTACACAAACATGAAAGCTAAAGCACTTCTCTCTGTTTCATCCTTCTCTTTTCTTTCAAAAATCTATTTTTAACGGTCTCTGTTTATGTGTCCTAAGATGACAGGTTTGCGTAAGCTTTTAGCTTAACTCTGACATTAAGAGCTAAGAAGCCATTTATTAAAACCAATACACATCTCTGGGCCCTTTCATTAAAATACCGCAAACTGGAAAAGACCCATTCAAAACCTTCTTTGATGTTGTTTTTCTTTCATTGGCCAGTGAACAAGGAGGAGAAAGAAGATGAGACTCAGGTTTATGGGGATTGACACAACCGTATTAACCAGATCATAAAACAGATACAGAGTAGGTCTGGTCCTACATATTGATTCTCTGAGTTACATTTGAAGCACAGTGAATGCTAAAATGTTTACACTTAAACCACAAATCAACAGCCACATAAGAGTCACATTTAGATCATTTGAGGATTCTTGTTGAAAACGACGGTCTTTCTTATTAATACAAGCAGATTATGTTACTGCCTTCTTTTTGAAAAGGACACCTTCACCCTACCTTGAAGTCCTTGATGCCGTTATAGATGCTGACAGGAAGGATCTTGTTCTCCCCACAGCTCCGTGCCTCGGTGACTATCTCGATGACCTGCTCCAGGGCACAGCGCATCCGGTGGAACACCGCGTCCTTGTTGATCCGCGCCGACTCGCAATCTGGGTGCCTCAGGCAGGTCTTTGGAAGGAATTCGATGCGAAATGTCAAAGCTCATGCCTTCCTTTACTCTCTTCAACTTCTAGCCCTTTTCATGTTTTACCACCATGATTATTCACTCTCTTTTGGTGTTCTTTATGATATTGTGGCATTGGGTTTCGTGCATTATCCATTGATCGCAGTATTTGAGAAAACTTGAAATTAAATAAATGTGAGAAGGCCATACATCTTTAAACTGGACATAATCTATAACCCTCGCCCAGAGGTCCACTGTCGGTGCACACGCTGTTTACCTTGGAAGCCGTGAGGAGCATCATGGTGCATTTCTCCAGCACTGCTCTGGCTGCTGCCATCCGTGCTTTCTTCTTCTCATCCTTCAAGTCCTACAGCACAAACACACACACACCAGATGGTGATGGGTGGCTTTACTTCAGTTGTAACTTCTGAGAACTCTCTGGGTGTCCAAGGGACATAAAGCCTCAAAAGTAAGCAACAAATCTCTTTCATGCTGGTATGAAGAGACACAGATTCCTCTCCAAGTTTACACACACATGAAAACTTCCTAGGTTAATTATCTCCTAATAAAAAAGAGATACTACGAGTATAGGAAAGAAGATGCAGGGTGTATGACCTGCTGCATCCCCATCCATGTACTCCAAATAGAAATAGACAGCTTCAATTTGGTATTTGGAAAAGGCAGCTGAATCAACTCCTCTCCCATTAACTGTGCCATAGATCACAAAGACGATGTGATTATCTGTCATTATTTTTGCCTCTGTGCTCATCTGGCTTTAATAGTAGAAGATGGTAGATTTTCTAAAGAGCTGAGTGCTTGTGCATGCTTGTGCATGCGAGTGAATACAACAAAAAAAGATAAAGAAAACAGGGTGGCACATGAGGAAAGGGAGCAGTAGCTGCATTGGTGAGAGACGTTACATGTGTTTCAAAACACATGCGTCCGAAGAAATCCAGAAAGAGGGATGGTCGATCCTCTCTCCCTGTCTAGATATTGCAACCGGCGCACTTTACATCAGCTTCTGCAGGCAAAGCACTTTAGCTGCAGAGGCTGAACGTGTGCATCAAAGAAGGATTAGCAGTCTTTGACAGAACAAAGTTAAAGACCCTAAGTTGGACGGTTTTTCTAAAGCTCTAGGCAGAAGTTTTGTTTTGCAAATGTGCTGTAGCCTAAGCTGATATATTGCTGAGAGAAGGGATCGCTGAAAGCATAGGTCAATTATTATCAACAATGAATCGTAATGTAAACCTTTACCTTTACATTTCTGCTATGGATTGAGACATGAGTTAGAAAAAATTAAAAGATACGGAAAGAAATATTTGCAGAAATATGAGAAGCCTGACGAAGCCTTGTTACTTCATTGTTTGATTTTTTTAGATTTCTGGGAGGAGTAAATATTTGATGCCTGAATTATTTATTTGTTCTGGGTTTGCCTGCACATTCACAGTGTAAGAGCTGCAGGTTTCACAGTCCACTTCCACCACCTGCTTTCACATTCAGATCACCATGTTCAGAAGAACCACGGCTTGTTAGAAGATTACATCTGCATGAATAAACGAAATGTCCTCTGTGTTGCAGAAATGAATAGGCAAATAACTACATGTTCATGAACACAATTTTCATATGTGAGACCACATATTTATTTCATTCATTGAAAGAATGTTACAGTGCGCTGATGATTTTCACACTCGCACTTAAAACTGAAGAGATTTAGTTTCTTCACATGCTACTCACGTTCTGTCTGTCTCCGGTAAGATGGGCAAACTCCACCATCTCGTTGCCAAACTGGCTAAAAATCTGTACAAATTCCTGGAAGGTGCTGACTCTTTCCAGATGGTCGAGGGTAACCAGCACCTGAGAGGAGTGAAAAGATCAGAGTGCCACGGTGAATGGCCGGCCACAAATGGTCGTGTTCTTGAAATCCGTCCACACTCTAACAACCTATTTCAGATCTATTCATACCCCAAGACTGAAGCTTTACCTTTCAACAGAACCAAGAATACAAGTTATTTGACTGCGATTTATTTCAATATTCCATATTTTATATCCTATTTCTGTGTTACTCCAGATCTCCCTTTTGTAGTATTAACAGCTCAATGTGATGTAATTAGATCTGTGATCTCCTAAAATAAAACCACCAGATTAAGTAGTTTCTAACCTGCATTTTACTTAATAGTAGTCTATGCAGCTGCTAATTTAGCTGCCGAGGGTATAGGCTAGCTGGCAGCGCTAATGCAGCATCTTTTATTCTCCCCAGACAAAGAGGAAGGAGGAGATGTAATTGTGTTTGCCAGTAATGGAGGGGGGCAGGGGGCTGTCGACTGTCTGTTCCAACGAGGCTAACCAGTCGTGATTAGGCCCCCTGTTTCCATTCTTGGCTCAGTCTACAGCTACATCCATATCACATTGTCTGGCTAAGAGCATAGCCAGGTACTATGAAGAGGGACAGCTTCTTGCTCTGTGTTTTTATGTGATCGCTAAATGTGCTGCTCCCTTCAATTACCTCCCGAGTACTTCTTCAGAGAGCCAGAGCTTATCTATTAGGAAATACAGGACTCAGGATGGAGTTTGCTGAGGTGCATGTGTGTGTGCAAGAGAGACTAAGCAAGAGAGCTTATGCATGTCCTTAAAAGGTTATCACATCTCACGTTTGCATGTCTCACCTTGTTGCGTGATGTGATTATCTGTTTGATGACGATGCGGTCAGCCAGGACCAGGACTTTAGTGACTGAAGAGAGGAGCAAGCGGGCAGCCTTCACCATCCCCGTCCTATCACTGAACACTGTGACAAGTCCGTCTGACTGGGACGGCAAGGCTGATCCCACATCTGTCAGCTGGGCTATGGCATCACCTACAAGACAGGAGAGAAGGCTACTGTTTGATTCAACAGCAGAGCTGGAGTGATAAACTGCTCAGGCTGATATAGTATGTGTGTGTATAGGGATCCGACTTTTTCCCTCCTGCAAATGCTTTTAATTTACATACACTCTCGTTAACTGCCGATACGGAGTACTGATCCCAATCCAGTGTTCTTTTTTCCCCAAAATTTAAAATCTATACAAAGCTTCCTCAAAGTGTGGAGCTCACTGGGAACACACATGACAACTAAAACACTGTAAGTGGACATTCATACAACATTATTTCTAGGCTTATGCATATTTTGATTGTATTGAGCTAGACAGTTTATGAGGCTTTTCTATCTGCCTGTCAGATGATTCAGGAAATGTCCAGTTGGGGAGGCCGACCCAGAACATGCTGGAGGGTTTACATATCCCATCTGGCCTGAGAGCGCCCTGGGATTCCCTCTGAAGAGCTGGAGGATGTGACTGGCCAGAAAGACCTTTTGGCTTCTCTGCTATGCCTGCTGCCACTGAGATCTGGACCCAGACAAGAGGCAGAAGATGAAAAGATGGGAGGCCAATTGATATGCCCTCAAAATTAAGCCAGACACTCTTCACCTCTGGGAGAACGTATGGTCCTACACAGGATGAAACTCTATATTCGGCACAGTTGTATGACAGCTAGGCCAGCCTGACCCAAACACTACTGGCATGCTTTCTGAGTGACGTGAGCCCTCAAATACAATTCGCAAACATGCCAAGCATGAATTTGCTCTTGCATGAAATATGCAAATGATAAATATTCATTCAGAGTCCAACTTTCCCTTTTCTCTCTTTCTCAGCTGCTCATACTAGCCCCAAAGAGGGAAGAATACAGAGTTTTTTAAGCTAAAATCCCATCAGTAAAATAGTCCCTATCAAGAGGAAAATGTCTAGACTTAAGAGCGAGTGGGAAGAGGAGGGGGAATCTCTCAGTAAAATCGGGTCATGCTGCTTGGCTGTCTATTTGGTTTGGCTGGTCCTAAGAAGCAGCACTGACGAACTGATTGCATTTGACAGGCTACTTTTCAGTGCCAGCTCTGTTAACCAGTTAAAACATCGAGGCTGGGCTCGCAAACAATGCTGCTCAACCCCCATGACACTAGCAGGGTGGAAAGCAGAAGGAGCCAACTCTCCTCTCTAAATGATTATGGACGGTATGGAAGATGGATATATTCATGACCTTAAATGTAAAACAGAGCTATCCCTCTGGTCCTTCAGTTGTCAACAATACCCTTTTTTACCAACTTATTGTCCTGCACCGGTGGTCCTGTATCTACACACTCACATATTGTACCTGCTATGACTTTATTCGATCCTAACTACCATCTTATGTTGAATCTTTCTGAGAAAGAAAGGAAAAGTGAGACAGAAGCACGCAGATGTGAGAATGACACTGAGAGACTCAGTGGAAGAGACAGAGACGGAGATCCAACACCGATCGCCTTCACTGACCTGCCTCATTGCATCTCTCCATCGCTCTGATGATGGGTAGCATCTAATTAAACTAGAGCTTTCAACCTGCTTTTATTTCATTCATTATAGCACACGAGGCTGAAGCCTGCTTGATTAAACTCTCCCTGTGGCTAGGTATTAGAGAAACACCAATCCTTCACTAACTAGCCCTCTCTCTCCTGGAGACTTAAAGCCTCCAAAAAGCCTCATTTTTTCATCCTTGAAGATATCTCCGTCATATTTAAAAAGTGGTCCGAGAGACAAAAAGTTTCTTTCTTTTTTTTCAATTCAGGGAACAGTTGTGTAGTGTCTGTCAGGAGAAGTGTAAGGGAAAACGCCTCCCTAAGAGGAAAATAAGAACTAGAATAAATTAGTCGCAGTGGGCTCAGACATCCACACATTTGCACAAGCACACACACTACCACACACACACACACACACACACACACACACACACACACACACACTTCACTTAGCCTCACCTATACACACACATTCACACGCACATTTTTTCATCAGTCTTTTCGCCTCCTCCCACCAGCACTCTCTTTGTCTGAGGATTAGACGCTTTTCCACACGAGCTAGTTCCCCCGACATAAACCTATTATCGCGGTGTTGTGTCTAAATTCTTATCAATTGTGATATTGTTTCTGGTCTGCTCTGTAGAAGGCTAAAAGGGGCCCTTGTTTTGCCTGATAAGAACTACGTTTCCCAATAGAAAGATGTGTTTCACCAAGCAAGTGGCGTCAACTATCTAAGCTGAGAATTACAAGAGAGTTTAGATAGACAGGGAGATACACGGTTGACATTTGTCTTGAGTGTGTATTTTTAGACAGAAGTTTAACGGCAAAACGTTACAAGAAAGTGTAGAAACACTGAAAGAAACACATTCCTGACAAAAACCATCACCTCTTCTTTCTTGGGTTCAATAAAAGCTGACAGTGCTGTGAAAGAGTGATCCACACATTCTTGTTCCTTCACACTGGTTGTCACTGTTTCCACCCCTCGTACAATCCTCTGTACCTCTTTGTTTCCCTCAGTTGTTTGCTGTTTTAACCTTGATATATCCATATACTGTACATCAAACTGATAACCATTGCAGGTTTGCACATTAGGAGAGGACGGGTTGCCAGTCTATCACCTAACCTGCATGTTTTAGAATAGGATTGAAACTGCAGAAATGCAGACGTGGGGAGAAATGTAAACTCCACACAGACATGCCCAGCCAGCAGATTCAAAACCAGTAAAAAAAAAAGAGAGGTCCTGACCTCAAGTGGAGAAAAACATCCTCATTGTAACACAGAAGTAATCTATGAGGTGGTGAACATCGGGAAAACTACAACATCTTCAAGCTCGCCAACAGCCTGATATATAAAGTCTCCAGGAGCGTTCTACCATAACCTACGCAGTGCTTTCCAAACTAGCACAGACACATTCACTCCCTCCTCCTACACAGCACCCTGGAGTTTCAGCCTTTACTTCCAACCTAATAACAACAATGTCTTTAGAACAATCTGGAGGTCCTCTGGTGTAATGCGGACTGACAGCCAGGCTGTCCAGACAAATCAAAACGTGCTCAAATTTAATAACACTGAAGTCTGACGGTGACACCCGATGCTTTCAGAAACTGTCACAGTTTATCTTAACAAATAAACACTGATACGTCTTGTTGGCTGACCAGCTAACACTCTCAATGGCAATTTCTGAACACCATGGCCATGCTTATGACAGGAAGACACAGTCTCCACTACGAGGAGGTCTTTAGAATGAAGCACCACGTAGATTTACGACATTAATGTGCGACCACAAAATAAGTGCCGTCTCTATCTCGCCCGAAAAAGAGAAACACTCAACAATGTGTTGAGTTTAAGGTCAGAAATTTGGTGAAATGTTGAGTACATAATCTGAGCGAGCAAAAGGGGCCTACCTGCTCTGCGTGCCTCGAAGCAGGCTTGACCCATCTCATCCTTGAGCTCTTGGTTCTCTGTGGCGATGGCCTCCCCGACGGTGACAAAGCGCCCCACAGCCACGCTCACTGCCTGGCCCACCCTGTGTATGGCTGCCTGGGTACGCTCAGACTTCTTTGGCTTGTCTTTATGGTTGATCAGAGTTGTGATCTGCAGAAAAGTGTGGAGAAAGAAAAGGAGGGGAGATGTACATTAAGAGAAATTCTTTACTTTCGTTGGAGCCAGTTATCTTACCCTTGCAGAGTTAGGTACTTTATAGTTACTTTTCCATCAACCTATATAAAAGAGTGGAGGAGGATAAATGAATACACAAGTTGCATGGCTGAATATTGCCTATCTAGAATCACAACTTCTTGTTCGATAGCGTAAGAATCTGGGATTGCATCCAAACGACATCTTCGATAAGGGAGCGTGTTGAGTGTGGAGCACGTACTCCATTCGCTTATCAGGAGAGAGGAGTTTCCTGCTTGTGCAGCTACAAGGGGAGATAACATTTTGGAAGACGGCACATTGATAACCTACTATGCGTGTCAGAAGGAGATAAAGCATGTCTACAGCACAACCTCCAACAACTCTTACAAAACATTTAATGAAATTTGAAATTACAGCAGCAACAAACACAGCAGCTGGGACATGCACGCATGTATTCTGTGATATAAGACAGTCCACCATCGGGTACACAAAAACACACGCACACACTAAACTCAGGTGGGGCCTCTTAGTGATAATTGAGGGTATGAATTATGAATGGGTAGAGCCAATTATCATCAATTATTCATTGATTGCTTTCACTCTCTCCAGCTGTTATCATTGTGGGTGTCAGTGTGTGTGTGTGCGAGTCAAAACAAATGGGTCAGGGAGTGGTGGGTGGTGATTTTAATTGGTCTACAGCTGCAGGTGTTCCAAGTGGGGAATCTTTCTCAGTAAAGTCTTTGTGGGATACAGAACACACGCTGGTTCTGCTGAACTCAGCCGGCTGTTTGAACGAGCAGCATCCCTGACACAGGAACACAGTACATTTGTTTGGTTTCACAAACGATTCGAAATAAAATCCTTTGAAATGTGTTCGGCTATTTGACAGTGTGTGACACAACTAACCCTGAGATCTCATGGAAAGTTAACAGGTTTGTCTTTGCTTAAAAGACGAAGCCAATCAAAATAAATAGCTTTTAATTAACTGTCTTTCGATCTACTCGGATGAAATCACGTTGTAGCTCTACATACACCTAACGATTACTTATGTAATCAATTCATCTGATTATTTTTCCATCTATCAATCGTGTGAAATCTCTCAAACAATTGTGACAAAATTCCCATCACAATCACTTCAGAAATCTTATTTGTCTTCAATCATGCAAATTCGCGCTTGCCAACGGCACACCATAAAAGTGGGACCACAAACCTGCTGCAGTACAAATCCTCCTCAATCTGAATGCTACAATGCTAAATTATCCTGAGTCAGCAAACCTCTTGAGCTGCAGCCCTGCGAGACATGACCCACATTAAAACTGTACATCACATATCATCCACACTGACAGTTTCAACAAGCTTTGCTGAGTTTCAAAGTAATGTTGATGTTTAATGCCGCTTAAGTTGTTTCTCAGGGCCCCCGAGCTCATTAGCACTGAGCACAGCGAATACGTTCCTTGTTAAAATATACCATTATAGTAAGATACAGAGAAAATGCAATATTGTGTCAGACTTTGCATCTTCAAATTGTTAAGAAATTTAAATCAACTGGGGACGTGTAATACAGAACAAAGAGTGCTACCTGGTTTGGGAATAAATTCTGCATAACGCAGAAAAATGTGCTGCTAAAGTCCTTAAACAATGAAGGTCACATCTCTATATAGTATATAATAGTAAAAGTAATAATGGCACCCATCAAGGATTTCTAAGAAGCACATTTTTTGAAATCGTGAAAAAGAGCCGTGAAGAAATAAGGACAGAAAGAAAAAGTTGACTCAACGAGCTAAAGAATATATAGAAAAACAGAAAATAAAGAAAATAAACCTGCCGCTCTCTTCCTCCACTATTATGACCTTTTTTCAATACCCGTCTCACTGTCACCTCGTCACTAGCTTATTTTTATTTAATTCTCTCCATTCTCGGAAACACTGTTGCTCTGTAGCAAGATCCTGACCCAGAGAGTATTCATAAAGCGCTGCTTTTGGTCCGTCACTTGTCACTTTCTTTTATCATCTGTCTTCTTTATCTCAGTAGTCGAGCTTCCCTTCCTGCGAGCCCAATTTCTTTCTACTGACTCATCTGCACAGAGTAAGATACTCCGTAGAAAACACCAACGCCGGCTGGACATGATGCAGCCTAAAAGAAGGAATTAGGGCACGGCGACACATGATTCAAACCTACGTTATGAAATAAGACTGTTGTTCAACGTCAGGTGGCAGTCAAGTAATAAAACAGGCTTGATAAAAAATTCAGTGACGTAAAGTTTCTGATGATGCAAGCATCCGTCCTTGGCTTTTGTGGAGGACTTTGTGTCCTGTGCACAACTGAAAGTGTGTATGTATGCATGGTATTTTCATGTCTGCAGGGCCCATGCATGTCTGAATGCTGGGAAAGGAATTATTGTTCTCCCAGATGGCTTGTACATGCAAATGAGGGCTCTCATGAACACTCAAGCTGGCACTGATCCAGAAACCAGTGTTTCAGGGGGTCAGAGCATGAGAGAGGAACTTAAGCGTGTGCGTGTGTTGTTGTAGGTACACAAACAGCAGCACTCACAGAGCGAGGGACAGTAAGAGAAAGCCTGGTTACAGATCTTCCTGTGGAAAAAGTATCTTCTGCTACACTGCAGCAGATGAGCGGAGGGTGACGTTGGTTTGACACTTTGTGTGTCTGTGAAAGACAAACAAGTGTGAAAAGTCCGTGTGAATTACAAAGAGAGACGGGGACAGAGCAGAGGAAAACCACAGACTGGAATTTCCTCCATTGGCGATTACTAGGTGGGTACATTTACTGGGCTGTGCAAACAGGAACAGAGCAGGGTGGAGAGAACATAATATTGATACAGTGCCATCGCAGCAGAGAGGCCATTGTGTTTGTGTGTATCAAAAGGAACTTGAACTCAGTTTCATTTTGCAGAGACAGAGATTTGTGAGTGAAACACTTAAAAAATAGTGAAGATTCATTTTTAAGTAAAACAAAAAAAGTATTTATTATCAGTGCTTGGTATCAAGTGACATTTTTGGATATATAGTAAAGAAGAATGCATAATGACCAGACATTCATTGCTTCAGATTATGATAGTCTATGGACCAGATACCCAGCTTCACTCCCTTATAGACACCTGCTCAATCATTGAAGCTGCTCTCAGTTCATTCGTCATCTCTCGGTTTCACATTCACCCTCGGTATGCCATGCTGCTGTGCTCTGCTGCACTCCAGCAGTGTTCGAATGCCAATGACCACTACCAACAAAGAAGCATCCAGCCCAAAGTCTCCAAAACCTCCACTGAGGATTTACACAATATGAAATCTGTGACATAAGCTCAAATGTGGCTGTAGATGTAAAAGTCAGACCTCCAGCGGATGTGTTTATCGACAGGGCTAGCTGGTTGTCTCTCCATTGCTGTATCGGCATAGATACACAGTGGTTTGTTATAAAGAGAAAGAGCTTTATCTACTATCTAATATCAGAAATTTGGGGCTCAACTTGGGATGTATATTCTGGTATATTCATGACAAATGGTCCACTTGAAGAGTGTATCAAACAAACTCCCTGACGTCCCTGATTTGGGGGAAATGACATATCTCTGGACATAAATGAAAAGCTGCTACACACACATAGTTCTGCAATCTCCTATAAAGTGTCTCTCTTTGACTCTCTCATTAACACCGCAGAGGCTGTTCATCCCCTTCTTATTACTTACTCCTCTGGCACACAACCAGCCATTCCCAACCATCCACCTCACATCTCTTTGTTGTCCATAATTAGGAGGACAATTACAAGGCCATAAAAGCGAAATCAACTGCTTACTCTGAGCAACACAATGCCCCAACAGAGCCCACACATTGGCTCGCGGGAAATCTAAATGAACACCTCAAGGACACAGTGACCGACTATAAATCAGAGGGTAACAAAAGCTGGAAACATTTGTGGAGGCCTCCCATGGCTACTGAGTTTCATTGAATGGCTTTTCTGGGAGAAAGTTTGCCGTTGAGTCATTCTTTCTCTGCGTGTTTTTTTTTCTGTACTGATTCTTGGATAATGCAATTGTATGAATCTGTCGATAAATGGATGTGCTTGTGGAAGAAAAATCCAGTTTGCTAAAAACAGATCGATTAAAAGCCTCTTTCCCAGCGGCAATGATGCGTCATTCTTGTCATTTAATAACTGCAAAGAATCCTTCACAAAGGCAGTAAGATTAAAAGTGAGTGTGAGCAAGCTCATCCTTAACACACACATTGTAGCCATTCATCACAATAATGCCTGGCCTGGCAACTGTTATATAAAACCTGCTTATTTGTCTGAATTACATCTCTGGTTCCTTTAAGCTTTACTTAGCCTGCCGAGGAGGAGTAACAACTCTAAAATAACTTTTTTATAGAGCAAAAAGATTGAATGTAAAGAATCCTGGCAAAGAAACTTGACAGCCATTAGCAGTCAAGCTCAACAGAATATCCACATGTGTGGATGTGAGGGTGTTGATCAAAGAAGAAACATGATCCATCCTTCTATCGTGACAGCAGTACAGCTGTATGTATGTACAGTATGTGTGCTTGAATAACCTTGATGTTTGTGGGAAGGAAATAATTGGACAGTAGCTTGTGTGAAGAGGAGAAGACAACAAAAGAGGGATTTTACGCCTTGGTCGTGTGTCTTTTCTGATCAGATGAAACTACCTGCATCATCTTGTCTGAGTTTCTTGTTTGTCCTTGTTAATGTTAAAAAGAATTTTCATTTGGGTAACTTTGGTAACCTCCTTTTTTCTGTGCACCGCACATTGTCGCTCTCATTACACAAACTCTACAGCAAATGGATCACTTTGTTAAAGTAAATAGGAAAAGGAATACTTCCAGGTCTTATTTTGGCCCATTACAGTACAAAGGGATCATTGTTGCAGGGAGAGCTGCACCTAAAGAGACTAGCACAATGTTTGCCTGTTCCATGTGGATTTCCCCTGAAGGTTTCCAAACATTGTGCTTTTGTCTTCCACAAAATCTGCTCTTGAAAAAGCTGTTTTTATTGATGTCAGGGGAGACCTAGCTGGCTGTTCACTAATCTGAGATGGCAAAAGAGAGAGAGAAAGAGCGGGAAAAAAAACATAAGAGGAAAGGGATGAAAGTCCCACTGAACATGCACTTTAACGGATGGGCAAATTCTTTCCAAATTGGCCGCAAGCAGATGGGAGTTCAATGCTGCGCTGGTCCACAGCCAGACTGGAGATACAATATGAAGAGATGAAAAGAAAGACAAGGTAGCTTGGAGGAGAGTGGACACAGATCGATGGGGAGATGTTAAGGGAGCGGGAAGACTAAAGAGTTGGACGTGTCACATCTGCATCCCACTTTACCTTGACGTCTTCCTTCCTCTAACACCATTCTTCTCTGTTTCAATAACTCCCTTCCCTGTGACTTCAGCAGTCTCCCTCCACAACTTCATCCATCTCTCCTCTAGTCCTCTGTGTGCAGTGTTGTAAATGATTCAAGTCTGTCTCTCGAGCCTGGTTGCTGCAGTACAGTGCAGTGTGATACACTACAGTAGCATATTGCCAAAACAAGAGTGAAAAGGTAGCACGTCCCTAATTTCAAAGTCAAGGAAGACAAAACGCTAACATGTCACTCGTTTTTTTGCCTCACATCACCTGACTAGTGACTCATGAAGAGAGCCAAACAAACCAGTGAAATAGTATTTTGTCCTTCTTGACTTTGAAATTTGGGATGTGCTATATTTTTACTTTTGGACTTTGGGTTTAGCACTCAACTGTGAATCCCATTGTTAAAGCGCAATACAGTAGCAGCTTGTGATGTTTAAGCTACATCCTTTGGGGTGTACTGTCAAAAAAAGGTGCAGAGAAGAGCAGAAATAGTAGAGCGGCTGCACCATCAAAACATTTTAGGCAGAAAACATATGCCCTTTCATTACCCCCATGAATTTAGTTCATTTCTAGGGCCCTAATTTCAAGTGTGCAGCAGATTGGTCCAAACTAATAAGGCCAGTTTTCTCGACACCAGTGCACCATTTGGTCATAACTGAACAAAAACATAGTAAGACATACTGGGCTCGTGGCCAATTTACACCCGTATTTTGCACATTAGAGTCATGCCCTCATGGAGCAAAAGTAAGCTGCGAAGAGTCACAGAGTCAGCAGGCAGGTTTTCTGCTTTACCTTGTTAAATTAGAAACACAAAGCAGCAGTAGAACTTAGCATTAAAGCTGAGCTGAACCACATGTAGTCTTTTCTAGTCATGCATTCTTTAGGAATTAGATTGCATATACAGAGCTTTTTTTCATTTAATATTTAATACTCCATCAAACACACACATACACACACACTACAAGTCTGTTTAAGGGGCCACCCAGAGAAGTTAATTTCACCTTTACACAGTTTCTAAAAACCTGGCTTTCGATTGAATATGATTTTGCTGCGATTTAATATGTGGTTATTTTCTTACTTGAATAAGTAAAGCTATCTGGAATGCACATTTATAAACAGTAAACACATATTAAAATATCTAATTAACTAGTGTGTGTGTGTGGGGGGGGGGGAGAGAGAAGGTGGAGAGACAGAAGGGATAGAAAGTGAAAAATGTTTTATCAACCGACAGTAGTGAACCTGTTCCTGGAACAAGCTGACCTCAGATCCGTCTGATTCTGGAGCTATATTTAGGCTTCCCCGAACCAGTGATACCCTCTTGACCTCCTGACCTCCTACTAGTGAAGCTCGCTTCCTCTCTCTTCTTCTTCATTCACACAAAGACACACCTTTCTAGCTGCCTTTCCAGAGATAAAGAAAGAGACTGCAGTGAGCTGGCAGTGGTGGCGGTAGCCTTTTAGGATGAATGAACGCAGATGGTTTTACCGAGCAAGACAGATAATTCCAGAGAAAAGATAGTCAAATCACTGCGTGCCTATACAACCACAAGATGACGGGGATAATGCCAGCTGATTGCCTAAGAGAGAGGCAGAGGGGGGAGAGAAGGGCACAGCACTCTGGGAGGTGATGGATGTGGGAAGACTACAGAAGCCAACAGAGGGGCATGCTGTCAGCCATTAGTATTCCTCTGTATTTATGCCCAAAGGGCCAGCATCTTTATTACTTATGTCTATCTGAGAGAGTATGATTTTCATTATTAGGTTAATATTGAACTTCAACTGCAGCTGCAAGAGAACACTGCTTTTCTATTGATTCCTCTTCTTCATCGCAACCACCACGGTGTTAGTTTGATAATGATATTATCAATATTGGACTTGCATCCCCCAGGTGGCCAGAAGCACGACTCCAAATGAATGCTAATGTTGCAAAGAGGCAAACGTTTGTTAACAACTTGGAGATGTATGAATTTAAAAGAAGATAATGTGTTGCTGTTGCTTTCACAGCTTGTTTCTACTGATCCCAAGAGGGGGGAAAACAGTGTTGCTTTAAAAATGTACTTAATAGAATGATATGGACTCAATAAATTATAATATTGATTGAATTATTATATTTTTGACATTTCAAACTGGAGGAATTTTGCTTGTTAGTCATGATTTGTTTTTTGATGTCTTGGCTCATTTTAAACAAAGCATTAAAATAATGATGATGGTACTAACCCGTGGTTAAGAACTCTTCCAAAGCGTATGTTAGCAGTAACAGTTGTTAAGTGGAATGGGTGACTTATTATTATTGAGAGTGAGCTGTATTTGTTGGCTTTGTTTCCTTTTCATTGTCATGTTTTCTTGTTCCAACTTGCTCACAGCTGGCAATCACATAATGTGATTGCCAGTTTTCACTTTGTTTGACTGAAGTCTGGGCCGTGGATAGACTCAGTAAACATGGTGGGGGGAGAAAGCGGGTGACGTGTGACAAAAGGTCACAGATCAGAAGACGAGCGCGTGACGTGAACCTTAGCCCACTCGCAGCCATCGAGACGGACAAGCCCGCGACACTGATGGCTTGCAGACAGAGAAAAAAGGGCAGATGTATAAGAATATTTAGATTATTGATTAATCATGCTGATTATTTCTTCGATTAATTGATAGATCTGTAAAGTGTCAGAGAACAGTCCATCCCAGTTTCTCAAAGTCCAAGGTGATGTCTTTAAATGTCTTGTTTTGTCAGTTTAATATAATATGAAAAGCAGACAATGTCCATATTTGAGAGGCTGACAACAGCTTGGTGATTATTCTTCTGTCTGTCAACTCATCGTTGCAGCTCTGACGGACAATAAAGACATTGTAAACGCCATAAAGGCTAGCAGTTGAATGAGTTTGTATCTTTATCAGATGATATCCCATTGGGGTTGCATGATAGAAGGGCCCTGATTGGCTCAGCAATCAGTGCTGACATTTAGATATGAGGACAGGCAGACTGGATCCACAGCAAACATCAGACAGAAAGGTTATCACTTACGAATAATAACTAGCTACGTGCCAGTGTGTGTAACCAACTACTCCAGATGGATAATGACCAATAATGGAGTATCATGTCTCTTGAGTGAGTCTGAATGACATGAATGGGTCTGTGGTGGATGCAGTAGTGAGGCCTTTTATTTAAGAGCTGAAAGGAATTACAGTCACAACGATTACTTGTGTACCAGTTATGGCTGGTTAGTGTTTGAATGGTTTTATACTAACACCAATAACACCATACTTTTTAGTAGTCTATCTGACCGAGACATTCAGCGTCAACCTTTGGTACTTTGTATGGTTTCTGTTACTTTGTGCTACAGGCCTATTTCTGTCAGTACTAGAAGAGCATTTATCCCGAGTGCCAGTGCATGCTGTTCACATATCCGGACAAAAAAAAACAAGCCTCGCATAACAAGCTGTGAAAACACAAGCATTGATGTGTTTTCTTCCTCACTGTGGAAAATAACTCCTACTTTTTTTCTAAAAGGCTCATGCTAAGAGCATGATGAAATATGTCTTCATTCTCACTGTGAACAATCACTGGCACCTCTTGAGTGCTGCACAGGAAGACGCCACTAATAGGCATTGCTGTCTAACTAGTACAGGTATGTCAGTGGACACAAGACAGTATTTTGGTACTGCATGTGAGATTTGACCCTGACAAAAGTACATATGACGCTGGTTCCTTGCTCCTCTGACCAATGTGTTGTATGCCAAGGCTGTGCATACAGTAGCTGCATCTCACAGCGCTAGAGGAGAGACAGCCACTGAAACACACACACACACACACACACAATCACACACACAGCTTACATTTAACAGAGCACAATACCTCTTTTCATTCCTTCTTGCTCACGTAATTCTGGGAGGGAGTTAGAGAGAGACAGAGACAGACAAAGGGAAAGTCAGGGAGGGGGTCAGCCAAGGAGAGGAGAGATGTGCCCTGAACACAACGCGACTGCCGGGTCAAACTCCCTCTGGCTGTCTCAACTGTTCACCTGCCTCTTCTCCGACGTACCTGTGAATACTGTGGGGGGTCAGCATCAGATACAGAGCAACCCGAGGCGGTGGCTCACCTGGGCCTTGAGACCCACATGCACCAAGCTTTACAAACGGTGACTTCTCTGTGCCCTAACCATTTACTTTAGAAACTGACTGAGTGCTGCATGTTAAATATTATTTCTTTTCTATTGCAGTCATGACTAGGGTTGGGTATATATTTATGATACTCGTGTCAATACGGCACCCAAACAAGATTTTCCGGCTTGAAGAATATAAGCATGTTGGCTGAAGCTTCATATTTACTGTACATATGGGAGAGAGGTATCAATCCTCTCATCTATCTCTCGACAAGAAAGCGAATATGAGTATTCCCCAAAATGTTGGACTATTCCTTTACATACATACAAATCCATACAAGAACTTAAGTCAAGAGTCTAAAATAAGCAATGGTTATGAGAAAGTGTCTGATTTAAGAATAAGTAAAAAGGACTGAAGACGAATTTAGCGAGGCTTTCGATGACTACTTTCAATATTTGGTTAGTTTTCAACTACTCAACGTTTTCACACTTCTACTCAATGCTCAAACAGCGGTTATGTTCTGAACACATTTCTTGTAATGACACTGTTATTATTCTTAATCACTATTGTCGTACAGACCTGAGATTTCAGCTGCTTTCACTGTGCATTTTCATAGTCAAAGCCATATTGTGATTTGCTAAATTGTTCTCTTTGCAGTTAAATCTCTGCAGGTGACTGTGACTTTCCCATTAAAGCTGAGTTGACATCTAACCCGAGTCGTCAACTGAAATGTTTGCTCCGGGCTCCTCATATGACTCACAGCGTGGCAAAGTGTCAAACACTATACTCTTTCTCTCCTGTTCCAGCTTTTGTCACACCACGGCACAACAGCAAGTGCTGCTGCAGTGTGCAGTGTGCATCATCATTTTTTTGTGTGTAAGTAACTCAAGCTTGGTCAAATTAGCTGACTCACCAAGTAGCCCCATGAACATAATGGAAAATGCAGATATGTTTTACTGGACGAAGCACTTAAACCAATTTAAAAACAACTTTTTTTTCCGGCTTTTGAAACAATGTAAAAGGTACATTTCTTTGAATGGAGTATAAATCTAAAATGCAACAGCAAGTCGAATGTTGGTTGTGTTTCTTACACATATTTTGAATCTGTTCTGCCTTCAGTTGCTTCCTCTGCAACTGCTGTGATTGTAAAGTGCAGTTGGCTCTTGTCTGTATTACAACAATCTTGACAGTCGATCGGCTCAACCTGCCCACGTGGATGCAGAAAAGCCAAGACGAAACATCAGAATAGATTGTAAGGTTGGCACACTGTAGACAAACCCAATAAACTCAGCTCACTGTCAAATAAACGACAAATATAATCCCACTTATTGCCTGGTATTACGGCTTGGCATCGATTCCTTGGTGCTCTGCCACAGTTCAAGTGTTCGTAGCCTCTCTGAAACCTCTCAGAGATGGATATCCAAATGGAGGGATGGAAAAATGTCCCGGGGCTTCCAGATTACATATTTGTTATTGTTTCACATGAAGAGAAGTATTCATCTCCGGGGCTTGGCAGGCAGTAGACTGGCTTATCATTCATGTGCCATAGCGGGGTAGTGTTTCCACTCAGGAAGTAGAATCTAAAAGAAAATCAGAACAGGCTGTGTGCTACCTGAGTGCTCCATCATGGCTGCCTAAAAATAATGAGAAATCTATCAAGTCTTAAGTGGGCCCACTGAGGGCGCTGAGCGGAGAGCTCCCAAGGAGTCACTCTGACCTGAGCTAGTTGTAGTTTACCGTTTGACAAATAGTAAAAGCAGTCATCCTTTATCAGCAGTTCCCATAATACACTTGTATTCAAATGCTTGGTTCCCATGTGGATGAAAGCTGTACTTGGTGTTTGAGCGGTTGTATTATGGGACCCCCCCCCTGACCTGGTTTGTTAGTGCACCGACAGTAACGCATAATCTCTCTTGAAAGCAGAGCATTGCTACAGTGTAATGAGTCCGGCTGATATGAGGTGCAGGAAGCCTAGAAGAACCAGCAGCAGCTGATAAGAGACAATGATAAACCTTGGAGAAAAACAGACGGACAGCTGCGATGGAGAGATAGACGGCTAAATGGCAGAGGGCATACAGTAAATAAGGGAAGATGGTGGACAGCTAAGACGGAGAAAAACAGAAGGCACGCCCGAGAAGAGCTACAAAGCAAAATGAGTTTTTACCAGCTCACTCTACTGTATCAAAGAACTTTTTAAGAAATTGCTCTCTTTCAGTCAAGAGTGACACTCAGGATTTGACGAGACGAGACAGTGTGACCTCTGATCCAACGGTCCTTGCTGGGGGGGGTAGACAAACACAACCCGGCTGACGATCAATTTTTGCTCTGTTAACCACGATCCAAGGTTAACTAAGATGGGAAGGGGAGCAGAGGGAATTGATCCCCTCTGTTTGCAGAGCACCAGACCATGACTCAAACTACTGCTGTGGTGCACCGACCTCGTTTCTCTTTAAAACCCTCTGCAGTTGCTGTAATAGTGAATAAGAACAATCAGATTACAACTAATTCAATAACAATATTGAATTAAACAGTGCACCAAGAGGCCCTTTATGAGCATGATTGACAAGCTGCATCTTATAAACAAAACAAAAAACTCACTTGCAGTTTCTCCACTGCTGTGCATATGAAGCCATTAGCTGTTACAGTTGAATTCCCTGTCTGAACACACAGCATCAACTACCTTTAATAAGCTATTTAAAGGTTATAGTTTTGGGAAAAACAGTTATGTATCTGACCATTCTTGCTCAAGCACGGTGACTTTAAGAATTTGCACGGATTAAACAAACACAAGAACATGTTAAGTAGCTAGTAGCCAGGCTCACTATTCCCCTTTGTTCACAGTCGTTATGCTGAGCTAAGCTAACCGGCTCCTGGCTGTAGAGTCTGTTGTTAACATGGATGTTTTTCTGTACTTGTTTTCAGCAAAACACACAATACAAGAGCGGTGCTGTTGTCAAATAAATACTAAATCAAGAAATGGAACAAGTTTCTCTCGGCGTTTCATAAGAGTAGCCCCATCAGCCTCTATGCTGGAGATGGGCTCAACCTTGCCCTACCAGTGTGTGAGTGGTGATAAAAGTGATGCAGCTGGTATGGTGGGCATCTGAATACCACTGATAGCATCTCACTTTAAAGGTGCAACAAATAGTTCAGAGGCAGTGAATAATCAAAACACGCATCTTCTTGACTATTTCAAAAAGATGTTTACTGCATAATGCCTTTTCAAAAGCAACCATTGAAAAATAGTTAGCAAGCAAATCGTAGTCTAAGGGAGAGTAACAGCGTCCCAGAGAGTGATGTAATAAACCGAAAACAGACAGAAGCAACATGAGATCCTGACAACACAATGAATTTTTCACTTGGATCCCACTGTTATCATGCTGAGACCAAGACAGCCAGCCTGACAGCACAGACATCTTTGATCTGAGCAAGTTTTCACAAAACATCCAAGACGTAATATCAAAGGCATCTCTGACGCAGGCAGCAGGGCAATTCAGATGAGATCCCACCCATTTGGAAATGTACAGCGTATGCAGTTACACTTGACTCCAGGCTACACTGGGGCTCTTTGTTCCATAGAAGACCGGGGTATTTCATACTTTTGCCTGTGAATACATCTTTTACAAGGATATGGCAGTTGCTTAATTTGTAAAGGAAATATAACAAAGGGAGAAAAACACAGCAGAAAAATCACTGAAACATCACATATTCCATATGTGATGTCTCCAATCTCTCCGTCCGATTAGGATGCTGACATTCAAACAGCATTCCTCGTAAAAAGGCATTTGCCTGGACACTGAAGTCACATTTCGTTCCATTAATTGAATTAGACTTGCAGCTCCATAATAGATTATTCATATCGTTTTATTATGCAAGTGGTTACATTCCAGGAGGAGAAGAAGCAAAGAAAACAAACAAACTGTTTTTCCAGTGGAAGGTTTCATTTGTTGACATGGCCCGTTGTTGGTGTGCATAAACAGACCAAAATTTGCAATTAATGAATAACAACATACAATCAACAACACACAAAGCTCAAACTCCTCAAAAGACAACCGTGAACATAAATTTCTCCTACGAGTTGAATAATTTAGATCAGTCTCACCTTGTGAGATGACGCACATTCAAACGAAAAAACAAGGAAAAAATGTACATAAACTGTAACAAATCTTTCTCTTTGAAACCTCTGGACCCTGACAAAAATACAATGTGGCCCAGAGCACTGTTCCTACTTTGTTCCTGCCATCTGACGTCAAACTTTGAATATCCCCCTCCATGATTTCTTTGCGGTTGAAACTCGATAAGAAAGCACTTGAAAAGGGCAAACTCCAGTTCCTGATGAGGCTCTATTGTATTTTTCATTCTGCTCCTCAATTATCTCAGTAAAGATCTCCTGGCCCACCAGTTAAGATCGATGAGTACCTGTATAAAACCCGAATAGGCGGAACTCTAAATTGATGCATCCTGTCAGAGAACAATCTCCACATCCATCATCGCCCAACATATTTTTGACGAAGCTTAATCCAGAAAAATCAAGACAACTCGAGCCTGCATCCCCTCGTCATTATCATCATCGGCTCGGTTTGTAAAACAGGCCTCACAAAGTTTTATCCTGAGGACAAAGTACCAGTCTTGGAGATTTTTGTCCCAGAGTCACTTTCTTGGACGCAACACAGCATGAAGACAACAGCCTGCTCCCACAACCTGGAGACACGAACACAACAAACGAGCCATTGGCAAGTCGCCCCCCACAGGTTGTCTTCACACTGAGCCGTGTTTAATGACTGGGTAATTATATAAAGTCCTCAACAGGATAATCCTAACTGCTTGCCAACTCAGCCTCGAAAATATTCCATCAGTCATCGTGATGGGTAATTACAAGTAATGGACAAATAATGGTGTGCGGTGAACAGTATGTGAAAGTGGCTTAACCAGGCTCTGTGACAGCCTCCCACAGCGATGGCATGTTCTGTGGAGGAGGAAAAAAGAATGACATGCGGTGGCTGCTTGGAGGATGCTGACCTACTACACCTGACACAAAGGCACTGGCTTGCTTCTCATATAATAAGGCTTGTTTTTCTTTAATAAAACTGCTAAGTGAAAAAAAGACAAATGGGCTTTGTTTCTGATAAAAACCCTGAAATAAATCTCACAAGCTACCTCCACAATGTTTTGCCCTCCCAGTTTTTAAGCCTCTGAAAATTCCTCACAGATGAAAGGAAGGAGATGGGATGATAAGATGTCAGGTGTGGAAGAAAGTTGGCCAAATATCCCCAGAGCGAGACAAATCCTCACCCAGAAGGAGGGGAAAAAAAGCATTTCTAATAATGTGGTCTTGGAGGTTTTGACATTTGAGAAGAGAAGGATTTAAAAATGTGAATGACTGCATTAATAAATCAGTGAAGTGTGTCAAACCAAACATCAAAACCCTCCTTGCAGAAGGATAGTGGCTGAGCAAGATGATTCATTGACGAAAGCGGTGAGTGAACAACGAAAGGCCAAGTTCAAGCCCTTGGGGGGGGGGTAAGGCACTAACTCATGCATACCAGCCAGTATAGAGTGCGTAAAGGTCTCACCCTTTGGGACTGGGACTTTTGACCACAGCCGTGATGCCACTATAAACAATACAGACACACAATTTCAGACTGAACTCTATTACACATTGTAGGAGCTTGAAATATGAGCCCTGTGAAGGAATGCAGCCCCCCTGACTGCAGACAGCATAATGGCCTGTGTTGTGACACACCAGCTCTTCCACGCATACTCACGGGGGGCTTAGGGAGCATGCTTTCACTACATGACACATACCTATCTCTTTAAGTGTTGGAAGATCTGGTCAGGACCTATTTAAAACTCAAAAAAAACAAAAAAATAACATGTATTTGAACCACTACTAGAAACGTCTACATACACAAGCAGAAGTCCAATCCAAACAGGAATGCGAAGTCCCATCCATATTAAATACTATATATAATTCCACTCACAAACTCTCACAAACACAAGCAACTCAAAAAGCTCCTTTCGGTCCATCTGATAACAGACACGCATGAATGTCCAACAACCGGAACATTATTTATAGAAGGTGAGTGACTTTAACTTATTTATAGGGGTTGACCCTGTGTGCGTGTGTGTACGTGTGTGTGTGTGTGTGTGTGTGTGTGTGTGTGTGTGTGTGTGTGTGTGTGTGTGTGTGTGTGTGTACGTACGTGCGTGTGTGTGTGTGCATGCATGCGTGTGTGCGTGTAAGTACACCCAGGCTGGGTTTCTCGGCTGGCTGGCCCCCAGCTTCACCCACTGGCTCCAGTCACCCAGAAACAGTGACAAGATAAGAGCACCCTCCCCATGCTGTATCAGGCACTTTCAGGCTATCGATCAGGGAAGAGCGTCACTAGAAATGGACGATAAGGACAAATACACCAGCAATAGGCTGAATCTGCCATTGATGGGACTTTTTATGGCCAGTGTTTTTTAATTGGCTTTTGAACTAGTTCACCAAATGAAACAATGGGTTCTCAATGTTGTGTCTTTTCGTCACAGTTGCTGGCCTGTTAGACCCACATAGATAGACCCCCGAGCTGCCATACGAAAACACAACTTTGAAATGGCCTGCAATAGTCTGGCTACTTTAAATATCTCTATCCTGCAGAGCATTTGAGAACAAAACCTGTTTGTTCAGAAAAAGCACACCACCACTGTGTAATACTGATCAGTATCAAGTTAAAATGATATTGTCCTATTCTTGGTACTAAGTCTTTTCACAATGTTTTAGATCATATCTGCTTACAATTGTGCTCGCATCACTGCACTGGCTGCAAAAACGTTTCCCCTGAAGATACGTGTCACTCAGACAAAAGCGGGTAAGAACACCAGCATCTTGATTGAATTCTGTGTCAAAGAAAGGGACCGGTTACATGGTGTTCCCGTTGCTGTTCCTCAGAATAGGTGGGCTGACGACTATGTCTCAGCTTACAGCACCTAAAAAAAAGATCCTAAGTGACTTGGTGAGGCTGAACTTTCTGTGCACAACTTGTAGCCTCTGGCTAGGTTTTCCTTTGGCTGCATAATTAATGAGGCGATACAGGGACACTGGGCTCTCTGGAGAGATTGAGATTAAAAGGGGGCTAAGTGTAGAGAGATGGGGACGAACTAAGCACGAGGCCGAAGACGAAGGATTAAAGAGCAAGAGAATAAGGCGTGTGACAGGAAAACAAAACCAGGAAATTGGGCAGAGCCACAGAGGAAGGGCGGAGGGCATACAAACAAGGTGCTATGCAGCATCTTACATACTGATGCTTCCTCACACCAACACCCTGAACTTACATCATAAAGTGAAAGATTCCAGTGTGTGCTCAGTTTATACTTAAAGTATTACTCTGCTGGGTTTTATAGCCTCTACTATTGCACAAGGTCAAAGGTGACACACCTGCCAATGTAGTTTACAGATTTATTCGATAACTGCTAATCAAACATTCGTCAATATTTGCATTAAAATAGTGTAGAAGTAATTCTAGAAAGAGAGAGAGAGTGAGAGAGAGGGATAAGAAGGTTGGAGTCACATAGTAGACTTTAAATATATTACATTTCTAACTGTTCTAAATTAGAAAAGATAAGAAAAATGTTTGGTATTCTGTGTTCTCCTTGTCCTTCACACCGTCTTTGTTCTGTTATGTCAAACCTCGTCTCTTTAAAAGAACTCATTATTGAGAGGGGAGAAGTTCAAAGACACTTGAAGAAAGCAATTAACACATACAAGTCAGACAGAAGGATTCCTCTGTGGTACAGCAATGTTGCTGCTAGAGAGAGGAACAAACATGATGGCTTGGATGTACGCCATATACTTCTGTTGTATGACCTTAAAGACTACAATTCTATTCTTTAGGAATCGTTATGATACTCACATCCAAAGCAAACAACAGAAATGTTTTTTCCAGATATCCTAATCCAGTAGTTCCCAAACTTGTTCCCCCGCTATATCTTAGAAAATCTTTTCTGTCTCTTTGAAATGATTCTGAAATCATAAAGTATTGGTTTGGCCTGTCGCAAGAAGCAGAGGTTTTCTCTGAGGTGCTACTCCACGAGGGGGGGGGGGGGCATGAGAGACAGAGCCATGAGGCAAAGTTACTGCGTGAGGTGAAAGGCAAGTAAGGGACTAAAAAATAGTCCAGAATTTTTATTAACTCATGATACACATATTTTGAAATTCACTTTCTGCGGATGTCATTATCGCCAAAGTACATTGTGACTTAATTTCCATTAATAAGCTTAGAAATGATATGCAAAAAAAAACACTCCTTATAAATCCAGAACTTTTCTTCAGTATGAAAGTATTCGGTGATAGTTGTCTGTAGAGCAGCAACGATTTATCAATTAATCTCCTCTATGAACTCAAATGAAACTCAAATGAAAATAGATTTCTTGGGCTTTGGGAGAAACTGAATGACATTTTTCACCATTTTCTGACATTTTATAGACCAAACAACGAAGGAAATAATCAACAGTTTAATTGAATGGAAATAAATAGTTAGTTGTAGCCCTATCTGTCTGTACATCCATGGACACATTGCCAACAGGAACTGCTAATAGCTAATTCGGCATACTTCTAATAATGTCAATTTGCCCAAATGTAAACAAATATAGGCTAAAATCAGGACTCTAGCTGCAGCCAACAGCTAACTAACTTATCACTACATCGAGCCAAGAAAGCGCCAACAGAAAAGCAATGGGTTACTAACAGCTGCCTGCCAAATACTGATCCGTTTACCTGTGGTTGTCCAGGCAGCAGACAATATAGATACGTTGTGTGATATCTCTGGCAATACACGACCAGACGGGTGGGAGGGTGCATGCCAACAAGATTACAGTAAGTGGGCTGTCCCTTCACGCTCATCTGTCTCCTCTGTCCATACAGCATGTGCAGTAACACGTTATGTCCATCTTTGTATCAACCGAACAGTAGACCAAAAGTATTTTTGCTAACACATCAGGTACATCCTTTCTGATGACGTGCTGTTATTATATTAGCTACGTACAGCTGTAGACGGACTGGCACTGTTCACAGATGGCCTCTTTGCAACATAGCAATTAATGTCAATAAGTATGTCCTTGTCTATGCTTCTGGGCATGTTTTGTATGCATCTGTTTCGATCTGCAGGGGAGTTTCCAGTGAGGTTGGATAACACAAAACACCAAGCTAGATTAGGCAACACATTCCCACTGACAGAGATCTCTTCCTGTGTGCTGTGCTCACACTTTGAGATGAGACGTCTCATCACTATCTTATCATCATAAACTATAAAAATAAATATACTGTAAATATAGGCTGGTAATGGGCCAGAAAGCCACTTGATTCTGAACAAGAACTCCTCAAATAGCCTTTGCAGGCCTTCGGAGGACCCTTTACATATGATACATAGAGGCTGAGCATTGTGAATAATCATATACACAGGGGGCAGCTGAGATTAATTAAATTGGGTTTATGGCGATAACGGAATAAAAATAAATTTGAAAAATGCAATAGCAATGTATATTTAAAGACATAATGTCCTGGTTTGTCTTTATAAGAACTCACTATCAAATGTTTTCTTAGGGACTATTTCTTTGGCAGAAATGAGTGATGATTTGAAACAAATTAAACTAAACTGCACAACTAAAAGCCAGCAGAGGACCCTACTTTGAAGAGAACAGGTCCCTGAAATTGCTTTCCATTTTCAGTTGACAAAGAATACAAAACTCTGAGCTTTGTAAGCACACTGGGCCACTGAGGCTCTCTGATAATGGGAGAGATGTTTAATCAATACATTATCAACCTACCAGCTATAGCAATACGTCTTTGTCGAGGAAGGAGCTTTCTTTGAGACAATTAAAAGCGGTTCTCGCTATTAGCTACAACCTTCAGATACCTTAAATGGCAGAAGGTGAGAGAGCTTTTTTCACCATTAAATTAACTCCGCTGTTCTCTCCAGGTGACTGGTCCCTTTAGGCTGGGTTATTTGGAGGTTTCGGGCACACACGCACAATCACTCACACATAAACATAAACACGCGCACACACAGAATACACAACTTTCTCATGTGGAAGTTTATTAGCGAGGAAGAGGTCAACGGATCGACATGTGAGACAGACCCTTTTATCGGCACTTAACAGCGATCAGTAATGACTCCCCTGATAGCAATAGTGAGAAGAGCGAAAGGGGGAGTACAAGGGTGTAAGACTGGTCATGCATGCCATTTACATGTGTGTGTGTGTGCGTGTGTGTGTGTGTGTGTGTGTGTGTGTGTGTGTGTGTGTGTGTGTGTCAGAGAGATGCAAAAAAAAAAAATGAGAATGAGTGAGAGTGGGAGGATTATGGGAGTGAGGGTAATTATGACAATAGAGAATCTGAATTCTCAAAACTGACAAAGTCAGCTGACTAATGCAACCACTTTACTAGAAAACAGGGGGGAGTTGACTGAAATTATATCTCATTTCAGTTTGATGACAC
The DNA here is from genome assembly GCF_004355925.1 of Anarrhichthys ocellatus. Lineage (NCBI taxonomy): Eukaryota > Metazoa > Chordata > Actinopteri > Perciformes > Anarhichadidae > Anarrhichthys > Anarrhichthys ocellatus. Next base: position 2,031,392 of record NW_022280044.1, on the reverse strand, counting down.
AGGGTTGTTTATTGCCTGTATATACTACCTACCACCGAGCAAGAGCTTGCCTTAGATCCTCATTTATACAACAATAGTGCGAGTCAGGCTCACTGTGATTCATACTTTGTTTGAACCGGGGGAAAACGAAAACAAAAATGCTCTGCCAGTCTCTAAATCAAAGAAGAAAGATAACTGTATAGGCTGAATAATGAGTGTTAGTGTATACACGGGCCATTCCTTAAAATCGTCCACTCATAATGGGTAAACAGGAAAAATTGTGGCCTTGTGGTGACGATATGACTTGCGCTGAATGTGTGTTATCAGACACGTTGTTGTGAAGGTGACATGGTCATGGTGGCAGCAACACACAGCACACAGAAAATACAGGCGCATACACATGAAACCTCAAACAGCGGCACCACAAGTTCATTTAGTTCCTGTCGTCCATGAACAAACAATTCCACATACCAGATACAAAGACACACGAACCACACTGGAATCCCCCACCCTTCTCACACACAATAAGGGCTTATTTTGTATCATTCCCAGGAGGCTAGTATATTTTGGTCTGTGGGTGTGTATCCACACGCATACTGTAATCCTCAGGTGGTTTCACCTTCATGCCAGGGACCCATTTGTCTTCATTACCGTCATACAGCTAGGAAGCAGATCTGTTCGGGCTTGTGGCACCAGTAATGCCTCTCTGTCCTGATATAAAACAACTTCACTACCTGGACGTTTGTCATGTCACCCCTCCACAGAACCAGGAACATTATGAGGGAAATTGTGCCCTGTGCCTCAATAAAAATTGCATTTCCCATATTTTCAGAAAGACAGATGAACATTTGACTGATGGTTGTGCTTACAGAGCTTTTAAGTGAGGAGCATGTTTATGAAGAGCATTTTTGTCAGCGTTTTATTTGAAGCGGAATTTATGCGGCAAAATGCTAATCCTCTGAGCAAATCACATCCTAAAACTTACCACTGAGGAAGCACTACAGAAACCCTGGCAGCAAGGCAAAGTTGACACTAACAATATTGGACAGAGAACAGATTTTCCAGGCCCAATTATAGTTGAAAATCTTTTAAGAAACTCCTGGCTTAGCCCTGCAAAGAAATTATGGAGCCGGCATAGCTATGTAATCACAAGGCCAGTGTGTCACAAGTGTTTAAATGTTCACCTGATCAAAGACTCAGATATTACTTCCTTGCCCTTTTTTTGTTCCTACACATCTTTACCTCAAAACAACACCTTTACACCTCGTCAGCTGGAGGACCACCATGCCCGCACCGAGACGTAGGCCGGTGTGTTTTTACTAGGAACACGCCTCAATTATAAAAACCCAAGAACAGAGCTGTTATTTCACTAATCACCACTTAAAAACAGGAATTGGATCTCAAGGAAAAAGCGGCCAGATTACCGCTAATTGCCTTCCAGCTGGCTGCAGAGCACATCACAGGTAGGACACACAAACAACAGCAGGCACATTCATGTAGTTTCCCTTCTCTCCGTGTGATACCCATTACATTTTTGGAACCACCACAAGAGCAATTCATTACCCTCGCCATGCCCCTCGCAATGCAAGTACACATTGGTATAGAGATGACTGTAGCGGAAAAAGGTGAACAACATTAGTGAATCCCAAGATCAGGAGACTGCTTCTGTCAAATCAAGTAAGGGCCTCTTCTGTTTTGAAAAGGATGAAGTGGATGATGGTCAAATTGATAGGGGATGCAGATAGAAAACATCCAGGTGGCCACATTACAAAAATAGGACTGAGAGACATTCAGACATCTTTTGGAAGAACTCTGATGAGCACTAACGTTAGGAATGAAGTCCACATTCACACTCACTGTCAAAAAAAACTGCTTGTGTGTGTGTACGTATAGTGCAAGGCCGCAAGACTCCCAGCCCTATGATTACAGCCTGGTGGGAGTGAAGCTGATAACAGAGGCCTGAGGATATCAACGTCATGAAAGGAGAGGAGAGATACGTAATACAATTTTTAAAAGGGAGATAGTGCGCAACATGATACCTTATCAAACACTGGCTTTTCTCACTGACACTGCTTTTTCATTTCCTCCTTCATAGTCATCTAATGATCCCTAAAACACATGGGCACGCATACACACACACACACACACACACACACACACACAAACACACACATTCATACAAAGCTGCTTTAAAAGAAAAGCCACACAAACCAGCCCCCACAGTACGTTTACACTGACTATAATGATTCAATGATAACCCATATAAGGCAATACTCATTCTCAGAACCGTCACGTAAAGCCCTTAACTGAGTTATCTTACTCACATTAAGGCTAATCAGAGTACCACAGCCGGCTTGAATATCAGTTTTTCTGATGACTGTACATGCACTGTGTATGATGTATCATACTGTTGTGTATGATGTACATACACAAGTTAGACAGATTTCTTTTGGCATTTTGATTCTGTGTATATGCCTCAGCCGCCCTACCAATGCAAGAAACATTAAATAGCTGCACGGTCCCTTCATTTTCCTGTTATATTCCTATTTCCTATTAGACAGGATACCACACCTATTTCTGGACATTAACCCAACACTAGTCATTTACATTATTTTCGTGTAAAATCGTGAAAAGAGTAAATGGGGAAATCACGTTATCATGAAACATGTTGCGCAACTATCGATTATTTTGATTATCAATGAATCCACAGATAATTTCCTCCATTAGGCAATTAATTGTTTGTTCTATCAAAGCTTAAAAATTCCATCACTAATGCCCATCACAAGCTCCCGGAACTCGTCATGGCAAAATGTTTTTGTTTTCGAACCACCAGTTATTCATTTCAATATTATAGAAGACAGAGAAACAGTACATATTTACATCTCTGCTTGCAAAAACATGATTATCACAAATTGTTGCTGTATCTATGAGTCGACTGATTGATTCATCTTTCCAGCTCTAGGAAGATGTTTTGTGCATATATGCAGCAATTTGTGTGCATGTGACCACACTGGATGAAAAGCACTCACAGCAGGTGAAACTAATGTACCGGTCAGTACCTGCTGAGTGACCTTCCTCCAGATGACATCACAACAACAAGACATTACATGTGGAGATAACAGTCCTTGGAAATGTTGCTTCATTCAGCATTGCAGAGCTTTGTTGCTATGGGGACAGGCCTCACAGTGAGAAATAAAGAAAGTTAGGAAAGATTGTCCTTGAGGCCCACTATTCAACACAGCGGACTGTTACATGCTGAATGCCGTCAGCATATAGCACATTATTCTATACTACAGACCGGAGATCAGCAGGTCTTTCTCCCCGGGCAGGAGTGCATCATAAGTTTGCTGCAACATACATATTATTAAGATAACGCAGAGTACAGCAAATGTACTTAATGCTTTTGCACAATATTACATCAGTGCTTACTGTAAATAAACTTACAGTAATTACAATTGGCATCACAGCTATAACCATACCTGAATTTACCCTTGATTTCTCATTATGTATAACCAAACTCATACACTTTCTTTTTGGTGTACTTATGAATGCGTGAAAACTAAAATGAACCACATAAACAGAGACCACATCCCCTCACAGGAGCCCTTTTTTTTAACAACCAACCCATTTTCATTCAGTACAGGATGACCGTATATCGTTCTGTGCACTGAGAGGGAGGGAGCAGGCTTTCAGTGTTCACAGCGGGAAGGACAGTGTTGTGCAGACTCCGTTAAACCACCAGTGAGGCAAACAACAGGACATTTACAGGCCTCTTGCTCTTTACCATCATGGACAAGAAGGGGATATTAGCATGTATAAGACTGGTGGTCACTCCCCTATTCAGGAGACGCCCCCACCTCCCAGGAAACAACAGTGGAAAACAGTTCAAAAGCTATAAAGCTTTGCAAAATCAATCATCTGCTGGAAATTAACAGACTAAAACGACATTAATGCTGAACAAACCTTTACAAAACAGCCTTGGAGTTTGCGGCCTAGCCAACTTTGCAGCACTTTACAATAAAATGATTAATTGACTCATTGACCTGAACTCCATGCTTTAAAGCCGGGGCTACTGTTTCGAGTGTGCAAGAGAAGAGTTGCTGAGTGAGTGCAGTTGGCTTTAAGCGGGCCTTTCTTCTACTTCTGTTTATTGAAAAACTAAACACGTGCCTCAAAGTAGCACAATTAGAGAAGTGGAAGTCACAGTAGCCCAACACTGAACTGGTGAAGGACAGCAAGCAACTTCTGGGAAAACTGTTAAACCCTCTTCAACAACAGTATTTCCTCGAAGTGGAGTCTGCTGACTACCAGGAGAGTTCCTGGTGAGCTCCAGCAACAACAAAAAGGGATTAATATCACAGTGAATTTAATTGTTTTTTGGATGGCTGATCATTGCTTTAATTGCTCCCATTTTTACTTTCCCCTTTTACAGTACAGTGTAGCCTGTTATGTAATTAAATAGCGTACCAACTTCTGCCTAACAACAACAAAAACCTGTCTTTCGTCCAATTCTTATCTTACATGTTAAACGTTTTGTGTTCGTATGACTTTGCTGCGTGCAAAAACTTGTAACGACATAGTAGTAGGCTGTAATAAATGTCTCATTATCGACAACATCAAAGGCGGTAGCGCAATGCAATAACCTATAGTAAATTCAACCGCACGTGGGACAGTCTTTAAGCACAGCACGAGGTGAAAACATGCAGTCTCCGTGTACAAACAGGTACACACGAGAATCAAAGTTAGCCTCATGAGTGCGAACACTGCAGTTGTCGTGAAGCCAAAGTACCTTTTAAAGCAGGCCTCGGGGGGGATCCGGTAAAACAAAAAACAAACGCGTTGTACGTGCATAGAGTAACGTTACTCACCTGCGACACTAAAGGAACAAGCGTCTGCTCCACCGAGCGAGTTTTGATTTCCAGACCGGAATCAAAGTTACTGTTGCCGCACGGAGATGAAGCCATTCCCGCCGAGCTCTCCCTGCCTGACACACACACAACCTCTCTCTCACACACACACACACACACACACACAATGCACGGCACTATACTGAGTTTACTAAGAGCCTTTCCCTTGCTGTTTCGCAGCTTGCAAGCTGGTGTACCGGACTTGCTATTGCACGCCGATATTTCTGAATTGGTCACACAGTCGTTTATCGAGTGGCTCTCCGCGCACGCACGCTGTTCTAATCCACTCTGGCTCGGTGGTTGTGCCGCTGAAGCCGTTAATGTCCATGTAGTTTACTCAACAACAGCAGGGAGCAGACTGCAGCACACCACCGTGGGCAACCACACACACACACACGCACCACAGCACACACATCGTTTTCACTGCTGCTGGCTGCTCGTGTGCAACTCGAGGCTGTCCAAAGTGCAGTTCAACATTTTGCTGAGAATCGGGATGATCATTTTGATTTTTAATCCGTCTGCTCACTCACCAACAGCAGTTAGGTAACAGCTATACGAGGCAAAACACTATCAGATTTGGATATAAGTAATGGAAAATATAAGTAGTAGTATATCAGTAGTGCTGTGCATCTATCTGTTCGGCTATAGTGTGCACAGAAAAGGGAAGATTTAATATCATATAGGACTTTTTGATTTAAAAATGCATCAACCAGTCATGCAAATTTCAGAGGATGTTTAGTTTTAGATTTGAAAATTCATAATCCAGCTATCCATTCATGTAGATTTCAGAGGACTTTGCAATCCGGTGCCCTCCAGAGAGAAGAGCAACGCTTTCCTCACTGCACAGCTCTGGTTTGATCCCTAAAACAAAAAAAATCCCACATTATCCCCTAGAGTCTGAGAATCCCTTATCATCCTCTCAAAATACACACCAGATATGCCAATCAAACCCGGCTGCACCAAGCCACATGGGACAGCTGCACTGAGTGGAATACAGTGCCTATCTTAAAAAGTTAGAGACTTTACCGTTTGAGTGTCTGAAGAAAGCATTTTCATTCACATAATGGCGCTGTATGGTTACCCAGGATCCAAAACCATGAAGAGGGCCCTTAAAATGACTAAAGTGGTTCTAAAAGGTATATTTATGATTTCAGTTCTGGTAGAAATCAGTAAAATCTCGAACAAATGTCAAAATAGAGCAGGTCTTGTTGTTTTGATGTTACCATACAGAACACGGGATGCACTATTTTAGCATTTGAATATGAATTTGCAAACATAGACAGCTTAACAATGTTAAAAGGATAATTTGTGGAGTTACTTGCAACAGCTTAAACTTTTGTTGTGACTTGTTGCATGTATGCAATTTTTTTTTTTATATATACGATGTTATTTCATTACTGTAAATGGGTCATAATGTGTGGAGTTTTGTGAAAACTGTGCCATGGAAAACATGGTGATCGCTGAACTAGCAAATAGTGAATTCAGAAAATAATTCAGAAAATAATTCATAAAATGCAATTGAGAATGGAATGGAATGCTGGATGGAACATGCATGTTCTGGAATAAATTAGAATGTTGTCTGCTGTGTGTCCGGCGTACATTAGGACAGTGTTTCTATGGATCATCGTTATATCTGGACCCTGGTCACATTCATCGTACAGGTGCCTGAGAGCTACAACATCTGATGATCTTTTCACGGGAGCCAAGTTTAGCAGTCTGGACATATGTGCACTTATTACAATGTCCTTTCTTCCAAAACGGCTCTGAAGCAGTTGTACTGCGGCATCATAATTATCATCCGTCATAGTTAGTCCTGCCACAGATTTTGCAGCAGCTCCAGTCAGATAGGATCTCAGGTAAGTGAACTTTTCCCTTTTACACAGTGTGTCGTTGTGGTGGATAGCTGTTTCATATTGTGACCAGAATTCTTGCCACTGGCTTATTTCTCCACTGTATTTATTCTATCACCAACTCTATCACCAGCAGTTTGACAGTATGCTTATTTAGCGATCCGACTGAACCAATCAAAGTAAATCAGATCAATTAACAATTTACAACAACCAATGCTGACGGTGAGCGATTGAAATGTAGTTATGCTAAAACACAGTTGCGTCTCTTGAGTCCTGCATGGTGACAGGTCACTGTGTGGGCCACAGAACGTCAGCAGAGTGTAAAGAGGGTCGGCCAGCCTTTGCATTGAAGACTGGCCGACCCTCTTTACACTGGCAGTCTGCCTCAGGCTATTTCAGGCTTCTGGTGTGTTCGATGTAGGGTGATGTTTATTTTTAAATATAGTTATATCAGGACCGTGGTCTTGCCTACTGCCTTGGTTCTGTCATGTGCACAAGTACTTGTAAAACAAATAGAAAATGAAGATCTGGCTGGAATTGTTTTCTGCTCAGAATAAAGAGACTCATCCTCTGCAGATATCTTTTGAATAGATGACAAGTGCTGAAAAGCTGTTTACAAAAGCTTGGCATGAACCCATCAATAAAACCCATCATTTCAATTAGAGATGTGTGCTTGAGTTGTGGATTGGTGGACATAGATGTCTTTCTTTTCCCTTCCAAATTGTATTTCTTTTTCATACCATATAAGCAGAAGGATGAGATGAAAGATAAGGTACACGGGGTAAAGATCCCATCTCTTATATTTTACCCATAAGTCAACACACCTAATTTCCACTATACTATTTTCCCAATGTGCATCTGAAGGTAATAAAAAGACAAGTTGATGCATGATAGAGTTGCAACCAGGTTTATTTTTACTTAAAATGATTTGTTCCTGAGAGAAATGGCAGGATGACATCTCATGTTCAACGAACTGACTGACTTGGAGGTTACGATGACTCATATGGATGTTATTTCTAGATGGAATGATTTTATTGTGCAAGGGGACGAGACTATCTAGCATCCCCTGCCCAGTTTAAGGTCCACAAGTTCTGCATATACTGTTGTTAACTATCATCAATGTGTGTTATTTGTCTGCATTTGAGGTTCTTTAAATCTTGCTCTCACACTCCAAAAGAAGAACGTTTTACCCTGGAGACACATTGTTCCTCTTCTTATTTTGTGACCCAGTGACTTGTATCCACAATAGAACTCAGAATGCTTTATGGCCATCTGGATCAGAGCCTGACCAAACTATTTGCCAAATTATCTGTATTCTCAAGTGGCTGCAGTAGCTATTTCTAACTTTTCTAACAAGTACAGCCACTGGATGACAAGTGGTGAGTAACACTTCATATTACAAACACACCAGCTGACTGAGAGCAGATATGGCTTATAAGCACTGTGGCGCTGTTAGTGAGGGGCTTTTGCCTGCTTTATCATCAACTATCGTGGCTGGCTCACACTCTGTGTCAGCAGAAGAGACAATAGTCGTATGTGTGTGTGTGTGTGTGTGTGTGTTAAGGCTGTCTGCCGCTCTCAGGCTCAGCCAGTATTTATTTAAAACCCCAGAGCTATGCTTTAGTTTAACCCTCCCTGTTTACATAGGTTTCACTCCACACACACACACACACACACACACACACACACACACACACACACACTGCATCATTATGAAGGCATGCAAGCAGTTTGGCTGCTATGTGCGGACAGGGCTGTGTTCCACTTTGAGGAATGGCTCTACTACTAAGTAGATAATATCTATATGTTTTTTGTTAATCTTCTCTGAGGCTTTGTTCCAAGCGATTCGATGATAACGAACTCCTCTCGGGCTACTTGCATTGTGCTGTATCAACATATGCTGGTTTAAATCATTCTAGTCTCAGCAGATAAGTTCAAGAAGCAAAATAAGATAAGAAATACGACACATCCCACAAATTGCTTTCAATCCACAAGCTCAAACAAACACAACAGTGTGCATATTGTCACTGAGTTTGTCCGTGCCATAACTAACTAACTGTGAAACAGGCTTGTTTTTCTAACTTCTGTATCTAATTTGTACTGGAATATTCAATATTTGCTCCTCTGCCTCTAATCTCTTCTAGGCAGATTGCATTTTGACAATTTGCCTGAAACCCATACAAGCAGGACGTCCTTTTTGTGTATTCTCATCTGCACAGTCCAAGGGTATTACTCATTAAATAAAAGATGCTTATGCATAGTGTGATTGTGTTGCTAACAGCTGCTTCTCTCTCTCTCTCTCTCTCTCTCTCTCTCTCTCTCTCTCTCTCTCTTGTGCTTTACAAGTGCTGACTTCTCCTCTCTCTCTGGATCATTCCTTCTAGCTGTACACTGACTGTGATTGTGGTGCACTCAGTCATACTCCCCTGTTGGATACATAGATTGAAATTTGGAATTCAAAGCAAGGACTGTGGTTGAATATTCAAGGATTTCCCCCCCCCTGCATTCTAAAATGTAAGAAAATGTATCTCTCTCCCGAGTATACTTATAAACACTGTTCTTGATTATGGCCCTCTTCATATTTGTTTTTGAGAAGATTGTGTTTTGTATTTGGTCGAATAACGCCTCATGTGTTGTATCTATAACACCATATTTCACACATAAACATGAGCCTCCGGGTAAACTTGAGCTTACAGGTCAAATTAACTAGTTTAAAAGAAATACTTGCACTTCAGGCTAGCGTAGCTTTGACACAGACCTGCAGCTGAACTCACTCACTTACAATGACACAGTGCCTGGAGAGGCCCCTCTGAAAGAGAGGAGGTCAAACTGAGGTGAGGTGCCCTGGTTGAATATTTAGTTGGCTGTACACTGTTTTTACTGACTGACCCCGAGTGTGTTTACAGTTTACAGCTTCAGAGGTTGTTTAAATGTTAGATGAGTTTAATCGGTTTAATCCTGGCTGTCTTATTGGTGTTTATGTTCGTACAGACTCCAGCCAGGAAGAATTACACTGCTTGCAGTGCAAATTATAGACACCACAGAATTAGACACATTTTAATATGTTCATATAACCAAAGCAGCAGTGCTAATAAGGATCATCTGTCTGTCATGTACGGCTCGCCTCCTGCCAAATCCTCAGGGTCATCGCTAATTTGATTAAACGTAAACAAAACAAGGCCGCAGCAAAGTGGTACATAGCAGACACCCATCCTAATAGTCTTGGCATTTCTGAATCTTCATTCCTGTTACATAATTGCAGACATCTTACATTATACTCAATCACCAAGATACATCTTTTTTTTAAACACCTCACCTTTCGCTGAAAGAAAAAGAATAAAAAGAGAACGTATACACAGTTAAAAACAAATACTGTTGTTACCTGAGATGTCAAAATATCCTTGTTATTTGTGTGTGAGCAAATGAAAGACACTTTAAATTCCCCTAGAATATTTTAGAATGAATAGAAAAACAGAGGGTCCCTTTATCATCCCTCAACCCCTCAAGTATGAAGTTCATTTATAGTTATTCCATCAATTACTATCCAGGCTTCAGAGCTCCTCGGGCATATTGAGTAACTGAGCACTCGGTGGCGACATGTGGCGCAATGACATTAATGAATAAAACATTTAAGGGTATTATGTACAATGTCAAACATTTCATTTTCTGCTTTCATAAATTCTTGATTCATACAGCAGTGAGATGGAGATCCTCTTTCATGCCTTATAGGACAGAGTTACTCAGGGTCAGGATCATATGGTCACTAAATAAAATATAGCGATAAAGATAAGATAAATGGAAATTCATTAGACTTATATCACACTTTCTGAAGTTCAACTTCCCTCTACTCTCTTATACAATTAAAGGCAAGTCATATATTCAAATTAACATGACGTTTGTGACAGAAAGAGGGCCAGACAAAATTAAAAAACCCAGACACACAGTTCTCTCACACAGACACAGATGTTGCAGGCCAATTACTCATCATAAATCACTACTATGACTCCACTGTATACATGTCAAGCATTTGACCTCCCTGTAATACACTAATTCGTTTTTTTTCAACTTCTCAATTAGTCATATAATGTCTGCATCATAGCTGATGTAGAGTGTATCCACAGGCTTAATCAAAGCACTTTCCATGGATGACCCTGTAACCACTGATCAGTTCACTGATGCAAGGACATGTTCATAAAACATCTCACATAAAGGTGTAATATTGTACTCTTTTGTCAAAATATTGGAACATAGGATAGGATCTTCTTGTGTCCTGCAATGACTTATTACATTTACTCAAACTAATCCTGCATTGTGTAAACAAGAACAGAGATTTCATCGCAAGAGCAAGATAAATGCAGCAGTACAGAGATAATAGAGATGTTTTTTCAGAGACGCAGCTGTTTGGCTACATCCCAGCTATCACCTAGCTGCCACTCCTGAGATGAGAGCCATAGATGCATGGGTATCCTGCACAGAGAGGTTGTCTCACCCTGCCAAGTCCGTCTAAATCCTGTGTCCCATTTAATGATTGAGGAGGGACAACAATAGCAAGACGAACACAATCTATTTCCTCCCCAAGTGTTGGTGACAGTGCGTCTATTTTGTCTTTGCCACGCACATATACCACAAGACAGCATAGCCAGAGGCCAGCCAAAAAAGACCCAGCCTCCCCTCCTTCCCATTCTCACTTCATAAAAGGCTCTACCCTCGCTTTCTTTTCTACATTGTCATTTATCAAATCGTCTCATGGGTTCACAGATGCCATCACATTTCCTCCCTGATCTTGTCAAATGGGCACCTTGTGACCAAACTGTCGCCTGGACCTTTGAAATCCATAAGGCCCAAGGGCTTTTTTTAACAAGCAAGGCCGTCTGGCTGGCGGCTAGCTCAGCTGCGACCTGTCACCCTCAGTCACTATTGGCAAGGGGATAATACAGTCCGACACGGCAGTGTTTTAATAGATTATTGTGGCATCTTGATTGTTGATGGAGCAATTTCCAAATCATGCAAAATGTCATCAGCCATTTGGTTTATATGCAGAATATTTTATCTGGTTCTCTCCTTACTTAGACCAAGGCAAAAACAAATATGACTGGATAAAGTGTTTAACATTTGACTTTGGTATTGAATACTTGAATTATGTTGCTAGACCCTTGAATACTCTACGAATGACACATAAACTGGAAGATAGACCAAGCACTTCCTTTTCTGATTTGCATATTGTTCAATAAATGTCTGGGCTGTCTTCAGTGACGTTTACAGACACTTGACAGATGCAGCAGAGTGGCTTAATGAATGTGGAGACCAACATTCAGCCAGAAAACCAACGCTCAAATCCTCAAGCATTTATCCAAATCTCTCTAAACAAGGCACTTAATCCCCACCAGCTCTGTTTTGTTCTGGCCTTTGACTCTCTGTGGGAGGATAAAGAAAAAAAACCTTTTACATTAAATCTAAAAAATATAAAATCATCTTTAATACTGTAATGTGCTTTGGTTGATTCCACTGGGCAGTTATGTTCATAAATAAGTTAAACTATAAGGTAAGTAAAACATTCATAAGCAAGAAATGAACAACCTCTCTAACCATTTTATATTTTTGAGTAGCCTCTCTGGATTTTGTGATTGACGTCCACCATCTAGTGGACATTCCTCAACAGTGCACATTAGTGAGTTCAGACGCTTTAACGTTTGCTTATCGCCGACATTTAAACCAATTTGTTTACAATACCTTGACATAATAAAGATAATTTGATAAGTTTTAGTTTGTGAATTTTTTTCTTTCACAATACAATTCACGATTAAAATCTATTGCCACGCTGTGGAGATTTGTACGCGGAACCTTTGTTCGTAGGGGTCGGTTTATCTACAGCGTCATTTAAAGTAACACCACAATTACAGCTTTTAAAATGGCGGCGCCCGTGATTGAAACATGCCATGTAGCTTGTTGTGCAAACAGGACTCCAAATGTTGTTTCTTGGGGTCGTGGCGGGATCATTGCCTTTGGGACATGTACCTCTGTAGCTCTGTACGACCCACAGGTAGTAAAGTCTTCCGAAATGCACCTGTAAAGTTAGCTTTCACTGTCAACTGTCACAGCCAACGATAACCGAGCATCCTGTAGTTGTATACAAACGTCTACCTTCTTGTTCGCAGCCTCAGTAAACATACTATTTGTTTTTTTTTATCTCAGGGAAGGGGAGTTGTTGCTGTGCTGAACGGACACACAGGAAGAGTGAATACAGTCCAGTGGGTTCACAGAGAGGACTGTGGTGAGTGTCCTAACAGCTGGATCTGGATGTATGTGTCTCCGTTTGATTTGCCACCACAACAAATGTACAGCAACGTGTGTTCAAGTAGAAGACAGACTTTTTAAAATCAAGACTTACTTTAATGTGGTCTAAGCACTAAAATTGAATCACAATGTGGGCAACGTTTGTCTTCAGCTGATCTTCTTCATTGTTTTTTAAAACAGTTTGTGTAAAAGCTCCTTTGCTTACATGTCACCCGTGAGCCTTAGTGAATATACACTATAGTGTCTAAAGTGCATGGACACCCTAACAGAAAGCCTTCTCTGTCAAATCGTTGGAAGTTACGCTATTCTCTTAAAATACCATTGTTTGCTGTTGCATTTAATATTGACCTAAAATGTAACTAAGTGACATGAATAACAGCCACAGTCCGAAGGTGTGCAAAAGATACTTTAGCCATGAAGTGTTATCTTTACTTAATAACTGTGGTGTTATTGATGCGGCAGCTCCAGAGAGGCATCTGGTCTCAGGAGGCTCAGACAATCGTCTCATCGTCTGGGAGGCTCAAAATGGAAAGGTAGGTCACCTGTTTCATCAGACGGTGTTTTTATCTGTCGTTTTCTATCTTCTGAAAGGCCCTCTGTTGTTTCCAGTTTGTCCAGTTAGTGGAGTGCAAGGGCCACACTGGTCCGGTTTGTGCTGTGGATGCCATCTATGTGGAGGACTCAAGGATCCTGGTGGCCTCCTCAGCATCCGACTCCACAGTCAGACTGTGGCTCTGCAATGAAGCCAATGAAGGTAATGGACACATAAAAACAACTCTCTGGAGTTGTTGTGGTTCAGCACTTTGTTGCCATAATAATGTTGGAAATGGTAAAAAATAATAGTTTTTTGAAAAGTAATAGTTTGGTTAGGATTGGTTGTTGTTTATTTGGGGGATTCCCAAACGTTTTTTTGCTCGTGACTTTTTTAAATATGAATCAATGTCAACTTGAGACCCATCTTCACAGGATGCATGTCTGTGAGTTGTGAGTTGCATTTATATTGCACCTTTCTAGTCTTCTGTCCACTCAAAGCACTTAACACTTAAATGTCAACATTCACTCGTGGACGGGCCTGCCATGCAAGGTGCAACCTGCCCATCATGGTCTAAACTGATGATCATTCACACACACATTTGGTGTTCAGTATCAACCTGCCACAGTGATTTCATTTCTCAGACGTTTTATTTTTAAATACGTTTTAGGCATGAAGAGGTGAAACTAAACCGTGTTTGTGCCGAAGTAGACTCCTTTTTATGGGTTCAGACGAGTAAAGAAACACTGAGGTAAACTATTGGATACTGTGATTATTTTGGAAATCAAAATTTTACTTTTTCGATAGGTCAGCTTTGCAAGAACTAGTTCGTTTCCACCAGATGCCTTGCACTTCTTTATGTACAACTCAATCCAGAAAGTAACAGGCTTACATATTACTTAAAAAATAAATAATTGATTCCCTCACAAGTAGCCTATCTGCCCTCTAGTGGCTGCTATGGGACATGGCAACGTGATCATTTGCCTCACCTCTGCAGTGCTGCAGAACTGTTGAGCCTTTAGCATCACTTCTATGACATTGTCTTTTTTAACATGCACTTAAAATAGTCTTATTTTAAATATTTGGTTAGCAAAACAGGTGAAACAATCTGTCAATAACAGAAAAAAGTTATGTCTTTTGAACAAAAATGACAATTTTGTTATTTCCTAAAAAGCAGTTGACAGTATCACCACAGCCGTATTCATTATAATATTGCCTTTAATTTCCTCACAGAGTTAAATATCAGTTATGATACAAGCTGTCGTCCTTATCTGCTTCTCTTTGTTGAAAGTTTCTGTCCACCTGTCAGTGCAGATGAACACTGATGCTGCTCGACAGTCATAGAAACTAAGTGTGTGTGTGTGTGTATGCGGGGCGTAACCGTGGGGTGGATTACCAGATAAAAATACGATAACTATGTTGTGTTGAATTGTGACAGCTTGAGAGGCCCTTGGCCTCTACACATACGGGGAAGACAAAATAAATATTTTGTGTATTAATGCATTTTGTATCTATTCAGACAAAAAACCCCAAACTATGTTTTCAGTTGTGTAGCAATTTTACTCGTAGAGCATCGGAAAGTTTAATTCCTTGTGCATGTGTGTTCCTCAGCTGAGTGCCTCCATACCTTATCATTTGGCAGCAGTTTCATGATGGATGTCTCTCTGGCACTGTTGCCAGGCAGCAGAGGTAAGCCTAAGCTGCTACTACGTAGACATCCTTTAACTTGTGCGCCACACACACATACACACACACACACACACACACACACACACACACACACACACACACAGACATTTTTCCTCTCATGTAATCCATCTAAATTTGCACCACTGCTTTAGTGCCCGTAACTGAATGTCATATTCAAAATGCAGCCCGCGTTTGAAGTGTCTCGTGTCAATTGGCCTTTCTGTCTTGCATGTCGTTTGTCTGTTTGATGATGTGCTCCATCCTTCCCTTCCACCTCGCTCCTATTTTATAAAACATTGGCTTTGATTTAAATGTATGCAATGTGAGTGTGTGTGTGTGTGTGTGTGCGTGTGTGTGTGTGTGCTTACATGACTGTCTGAAAACGCAACCTTCTTTTCTCACAGTTCCCATACTGGCCTGTGGGGGCGATGACTCTCGGGTGCATCTGTATGTGCAGTCTAACGGAGAGGTGAGCTCTGACCGATACTCTGTCAGGGGCAGATCATTCATGTTCCAACACTTTAAGTTGAATTACTGAAGTATGAGAGCAACATCTGAACTTTTTAAATGATCTACAGCAGCTCCATAAAGCCATGTCACTGCAAGGGCATGAAGACTGGATTCGTGGAGTGGCCTGGGCATCTCTAGGTGAGCGCTACTGTTTGAAGTAATGGCAGCATGGTCTGACTTGACTCAAGGTCAGATATACTTATAATATACAATATGTGTAGGCAGGGTTTTGTGATTAGAAAAACACTTATGTTAGAAATTTCAGAACACGAAATAAAGCCATTGTGTATGTAAGTGCTCTT
Organism: Anarrhichthys ocellatus; assembly: GCF_004355925.1. Classification (NCBI taxonomy): domain Eukaryota; kingdom Metazoa; phylum Chordata; class Actinopteri; order Perciformes; family Anarhichadidae; genus Anarrhichthys; species Anarrhichthys ocellatus. The sequence continues at coordinate 2,015,329 of NW_022280044.1, read as the reverse complement.
GAGCCTTTCGCAAAACCCCAGCATCTTCTCAAACCCAGTTACATTTCTTTGGGGTACCAGTGCTGAGATTTGAGCCCAGGATCTCTTTGGTAGGTGGTGACAGTAGTAACGAGTCGGTCACCAGCGTTGGGTTTTGGCAAGCTAGCAACGTAAGCTAGCAAGACATGTTTGATACTAACTAAATACATTAAAAGATTCTTTGATTTGATGTTTTCTTAATGGCTAATTAAGAGTTCTGTAGACCGTATATGGGCAAAACATTGCTTGTTACAGTCTATTAGTTAAGTGTTCATTGAAAACAATGCCTTTAGTTTTTTTTAGCTTGGTGTCAGATGACTCTATGACTCTTTATTGGAAATATCCACAACTGAGACAATATATATATATATATATATATATATATATATATATATATATATTAAGATGGTCATTTATATCTATATGTGATAAACATTAATTTCATTTTTTAGGAAAGGGGTAGGACCTTCTTTGTGTTTACTTCTACCAACTCCTTTTCTTACATGTAATATTAATTTATTTAGAATTTGTTGTACAAGTTACATGTTGTTCTTTTTATCGTTTTTTGTTTTCTTATTTGTTACATGTTGAAAACTAAACCATCCAAGCTAAACTCATTGTTAAGGATGTTTTCAAATGTTCTGCATGCATGTAACAGCTAGAGAGCAAAATCACCATTTTATTTTTAAGATCAATAGAACATCTCGTAAAATCAAAACTAGACACAGCCTTTAAACCACGTATCTTGAGTCCGGCATCGCCACTAGTTACCTATTCACAGTACTGTGATAGCACATGGCAATGTATGGATCCAATCCAAGCTATACTAATTGTACAACCCTCTTCAAGGGCTCTTCATTACTGCACTGTTCTGACTGTGTAAAAAGCTATTTCATCTCCTTAACCAGCTCTCTCCACCAGTGTCTCCTTCCCACTCACAGTCTATGACCTACTCCACACTGCCGAGCTACGCGCCAGCACAGAGACAGAGAGATGTTTGTTTGTAAGAAATATCCCCATAGGAATGACAGAAACCCTCTCTCCGCTGTGATAGTAGTTACATAAATCATGCTTTTGTTTTATGACTTGGCAGATGGCAAATTGCAGCACTAGAGGTCCAGTATATTATAGCTGTTAAACACTGGCACTCAGTGCATGATGCTATTTTCTGTTTTTGTCTTTCTGTCTTTATCATATTTTCTAAATCACTATTTTCTTCCCATTAATCTTAGTAGTAGAATAAATGAAGCACGAGTATAAAATCAGCTGGTCACATGCTATACTTTTAAATCTGACATTTTTGGGAGAGCAGTTCAACCTTCTCATGCAAGATACATTTTATGAAAAAGAAATCAAATAGTTGCATCAAAAAGATGACTTTTATGAGAGCCACGGGTCATGAAGATGTTTTTTCAATCCTGTGTCCGTATCAGGGCTTTATGTTCCTCATCAACATCTAACAGGCAGCTAATGTCTGTTTTTAAAAACACATGGATGTTATTAGTTATTATTAGTGATCGAACGGCTTTAGTAAAGAGCAAATCATTTTGTTTCCATCAAAACAGAAAGTTTAACAAAAATAATGTTAAATGTGTTAGAATTAGAATATAATAAGATGCACGTTCAGCATCGCACATTTCTTAATTCTTCTTCAGTGAAATGAAACATGTCGACTGGCTGTAACTCCAATGATTTGTTCTGCATGGGCGTTTCCTTCAGTCCACCAACAGATCTGAAGTCACACTTTATCATTCGTACTGTAACCAAAACACTGAAAATGTTGTTTACATGTATCGCTTTGGCTGTAAACCCAGACCAGCTGTGTGTGTAGAACGAGAGCTTACCGGTGTCACAGCGGGCGAGCGTGCGCCGTACACAGCTGTCTCCCTCTACTACGCGTCAGTGAGCAGTGACTTAAACCCTTTACTGACAGTGATTAACATGTTTAATATGTGCTGGCTCAGCAGGAAAAAGTTACCTCTGAGTCTCCAACTGCTGCTTCAAAAACGCATCTGGTGAAAGTTCCTAGTTATGTGACTCCGTTTCATGAAGCCTTATTGGTTTAACTTTGTCAGTCAGACACCGAATCTCAGGCAACACCATCAGATCTGATGCTTTATTTAATGGGTAATTTCTAATGTCAGAACTATCCAAAACAATGTTTCATAGAAGAATTCGGACAGGCTCAAGAAAGTCGCCAATGCAAGCAGTTTTGTCAGAGTTTCAGGCGAGTAGCAAAGCCATCATTGTGATCATCAACGTCATGGCATCATGATCGACAAACCGTTCTGGCCTTCCTCCTACCTCTCCCAGCATTAGGTGGTGTTTTTAATATGTCTGTTCATCTTGGCAGAGGCAATTCTGGGCCAGTGGCCATTGGACTAAACCTTAAACGCATAATGTGACAGACCGAAGCACCCGGAGATAGTGGCTTGAGCTTTGTTTATATTTGGCCGGTGCTCCTGCTGTCTTACTGGCCATGTCACAGTCGGCAGCACTCTGTTATAATGCCTTGATAACAGTTCTAACAAACGATTGAAGACAACAGGAGCTAATAGACGAGCGAGGTGAGGCTCATTAAAAACCAGAAAACAAAACCTGGTATTCTTGAATCTAAGTCAGAACAGTTGTTTGTTAGGCTCGGTTCTAAATTGTCCACAATGGCTCAATTATGCATCGCTCTAAATATAATCAACTTTACTTTAGCTCAGCTGTGCTTTGAGGTAAATATGATGGTTCTTAAAGTTTTGCCATACAACGCAACAGTAATACTAATATTTGATAATAACACACCTTTTTGTCATAGCAAGTAAATAACCAAAGGCAATTATGATAACCTAAATTGATCGAATATTTTGAGAGTTGATAGAAAATGTCTTTCAGCCAGGAAGGTTTTCATGTTCTCTCTCTGACTCGTTCAGGTGGGGAGCTGTTATTAGCCAGCTGTTCCCAGGACTGCCTCATCAGAGTGTGGAGGCTGTGTGCCAAGTCTGGGACAGACGCCCACGTAGAGGACGATCACACCATCATCAAAATGAAAGAGGACGTTTTTGAAGTGAAGGAGAGAGGTGAGTGGGCCATACAGGCTTGATACATGAAAAGGTTGCTAATCAGCCAAATGAATAGACAAGCTTTTTGATGGTATAATGGCACATGGTGGTTACCCACCTCCATAAAGAACAAAGTGTCTGTTTATGTGTTGCTCAACTTTGATTGATTTTTCATGGCACATGTAGAATTGCATGAATGTAAACCTACCCTTCATTTGGCCTCTCTGTGTTTCTGCTACAGACGCTTCCTCAGTGTTTGCTGTGTCTCTTGAGACAGTCCTGGCAGGCCATGAGAACTGGGTCTATGGAGTCCACTGGCAGCCTCCTCTCTACAAAGGTACCTTGATTTAAAAACGGAAGGGATCGGTCATTACTCACGAAAGTTCTAGATAATTGGCGGTAGGTTCCTGGAAAAGCTCTTAGTGGTGTTGTGTCTAAAAGTGAATCAAACTTTCAGAATCTGACACAGTTACCTCACAGACCTTTCAATAATTTATTCTGTTTTTACAGCCTGTCAAAGTAAATGGACATGCTTGCATGCTAAGCTGAGATAAAGTGTTTCTCTCCCCTTGTCTTGCAATGCTGTTGCTCACAAAAGGCAGAAAAGAAGAAAAGAACGGGTTTGAAAAGTTATTGTCTTAATTAGCACTCAGGGAAAAACTGCTGATGGATGTTTCTAAATCTTCTCTTTAAACTCTGGTTCCCTTAAAAGCTCATTACATCAAGGGGAAGAGGCACGGGAGAACCAGGACTGCTTGGGTCAGATCCTGCTGCAGTCAAGTGACAGGTTCAGGAGGGATTCTAGTGCTCGCAAACACTACCACTTTTGTCCACAGGGACCGCCAAAGAGATCAAGACAATATTAAAGGTCCTTGTAGTAGCTTTAAATATATTGTTGAGACAAAAGCATGGTCACTGTGCAACCATAAAAATAAATCATAGAACACACAAACCACAGGCCTAATAGTTAACTGTATTCTGTTGACATCCATTGACGGTGTACTGTATGCTCTTGTCTCCCCCTGCAGGTGGTGAGCTGCAACAGCCCCTCGGTCTGCTCTCAGCCTCCATGGACAAAACCATGATCTTCTGGGCTCCAGAGGAGGGATCTGGGGTCTGGGTTGAACAGGTGATTGTTGATTTGAGCACAAGGAGGGTGTGTGCAGATAAACAGAGCCTAAACACACACATATACACATGGTATCAATTACTCTATGCAGGGAGCACAGGGTTTGCACATACCAATTTCCGACTCTATTTCTGCTAGCTTCCTTTTTCAGTAGCTCTTGACATGATCCAGGAGCTTGAGCCCTCCCCTAGTATTTTCTCTCCTGCTGTCAGTGCCCCTGCGTCAGCTTCCACTCTCCCTGACATTGAGGTGTCAGGAATGGAAGTGATAGACCGTGATGAAGAGCCGCCAACCTGTGAGTTTAGACAAGCCAAGATCAACCTCCCCCGTCTTCCCTTTGTCACTCACTCAAATTGAACCCCCTCTTTTAAGGCCCATTCCCCAACACATCCGACGTGGGATGGAGAGGCTTCTGGGAGACATGCCATAGCCTCTGCCTGCACCGCCTTAGTCATTATTAATTTTTTTACTCCATGATCTGTCTTTCACGTTCATTCCTCACTGTCGTTTTCTGTCCTCTACCTCATCTTTTTCTCCACCACTTGCCTCCCTTTCTCTCCTCCTGTCTAGTCTCCCTCTCACACATTCTCTATCTGCCGCCTAGCTTTCGCTCCCCTCTACCTCATCTCTCCCAGCTACCAACAGCTGCTGTTGTGCCAGAATGAGGCTAAATTTAACACAAGTGCGCATGGCGAAGAAAAAGCTGTTTCCTGCCCATCTGCCCCACAGCTTTTTTAAAAAAAAATTTCTAAATGCAATATGCTAATTCTCAAGTGGTTCAGAAGTACCTCAGATTACCTTTCCACGTACCTGACAAAAACACAGAAACAATAGGTGCTCATGGGCAGACTTGCAAAAATACAGACATGCTCCCACATGCAGTATGTATCCCACAGTGTGTGCTCACCTCGCCATAGCAGGCACCTTGAGTGTGATCGTATATGAGAGTGACGAGAAAGTTTCCACATTTGATCAGTTACATTTTTTTGCCCCTTTGATCTCATCACTCTCATCCACAACTGAGAGCAACAAAGACCACTGAAGAGAGCAAACGTGAAAGTTCTGATTCTCCTCTCTGACAAAGGGGCAATGATTAGGGCCTGAAGCCAGCGCCAATTCTCCTCGCAAATTTCTTCTCAGTATTATTAGACAAAGGTGGTCAGTGGAAGTGAAAAGCAGCAGTGAGAGTTTGAAATCACGTCTGGTGTGGCCAATTTTCCTCCAAAGCTCAGGCTTTTGTTCTTGATTCCAAAAATAATATAAACCCCCGACCCGAGATTTCCTTTGTTGAATTTGGAAGTGCAGTTCTCTGCTTTCGTTTTTGTTCCTTCCGACCTGTGTTAAATTTTGTTTTTGTTTTTTCCTCAAACGAGAGAGCCAAACCCTTTGAACTGACAGGTTCCCTACCTACAAAGGAAGCTTAGCCTCTTAAGCGCACACACACACACACACACACACACACACACACACACACACACACTCTGATTGAATTAAACTGTATTTGCATTTTGCTCCCATCTTTACATGTTAAAAAAGTACCAAATGCCTTTGATTCTGTCTGTTCCAGTGTTTTCCATAATCTGATTTGGCCTCACAGGTTGTAACTATGGGACATTGAAGTTATTGGCGGAGCAGATTCCACAGCGCTAACTGACCAGCCATGTGTGTCTTAATTAGCCAATTTTTACAAAGAAGTGCTCCAATTCTTCACGCTGATTAGAGTAATTGGTGAGATTTAATGGAGAGCAGGGTTAGCAGTGGGGTGGCCAGGGTCCACCGCTGCGTAAAGCACATCTTACTAATGAGACACACTGGTAATTAACATCTCAGACTGACCACAGCGGGCCACTACGAGGCCTGGGGGGGATTGTCAGTTTGTGTGGGTGTGTTTGTGTGTATGGGAGAGAACCTATTTTCAGACCTTGGCTTGTGTACTTTCCACAAGTTACACATGCAGATCGAGAAGCCACTAAAACCAAAATTAGTTCATATTTTTGAATTAGGTGGCTGTCTAACGCCACGCTTAACACCAGACTGAAAAGCGGAGTCCTCTGACCACGCCCCACATCACTGATGGGTGTGGTTAGCAGTAGTCGGTCACTGCAAGGACAAATGTCAAACCAGTTCAGCAAAGATGTTCAGGGGGTGTCGAGTTACTCTTTAACTTTAACCCTTTGAGATATGAGTTGATTTCATGTATTGCTAAAATTACAATTAATCGAAAGAAAGAGAATCGACCAACAACAATTTTGATATTTGATTGTTTGTTTAAAGCTACGCTAATCAAAAATGTTACATAATCAATGAATGACACTATTAGGTATAATGTGAAATGTGTCGCTCATAGTGACAAAAGAACAGTGAATGTTTACTTTACTCTGCAGGACCCCTCAGCTCTACAGCTTTTAGCTCATTGTTTTAATTTTGGGGCCCGGGAACTTTACTTCAGTCAGCTTCGCCCTCCGTCGGTCTCTCTGCTCCGTTTGATGAGGAGCCAACTTCATGTTTTGAGGCGGACCCCTACCAGACCAGTGGAGGCTTCACCTCGAGGTGGTTTGGACCCGGTGGAGGAGGTGGATTTGTTCCTCAACCAATGCAACACCCACATCCCACTATGGTTCTCCCTTATGCTGCAAGTTGATCCACACCTCGGGGTGGACACATTTGCGCTCGTGCCATGGCCAAGATAGCTGCTTTAAGCCTTTCCACTGCTCTGTCTCATCCCTCCCCTGTTGGAGAGAGTGGAGCAGTTGTTGGTCATGCTGGTAGCCCCGGTCGCCCCTCAGCACCGTGGCATGCATTAATGACTCGGATGGCGGCGGCCCAGCTGTGGACCATCGCCCAGGTCAGGGTGTCTCTGTCTCAGGAGGTAGGTGCGATAGGTGCGTTGCCCATCCTGGGCCAAACTCTCCAGGCTTGGCTTGTTAGAGAGGCTGCAGGAGTGGGACCATTGCCTGTTACAGGTCAAAGTGGTCGGGGTTCCAACGCAGGTGCAAGAATAGGAGGCTGGATCCCCTGTCCTTCGCAGTTGGTTATATTCTCCCCTTTTTTTTTGTGGTGTTTGGTAGGCAGAGGGCTTTCTCATGCCACTGTTAAAGTACAGCAGCAGCCATTTCTCCCTCGCTTTGCCCACCCTCTTGTGAAGAGGTCCTTGCAGGTGTTCAGGAGACAACGCGTGACTCCTCCCCACAGCGGAAACTGCCTTTGGTGCTTGAGGCCTTGGTGAAGGATCCCTTTCAGCCTATGACTCCACTCTTGAGAGCATTGTCGTTCAAGACACCTTTGCTGCTCTCGCTGACCTCGGCTAAAAGAATGTGTGAACTAACTGCCCTGTCGGTGCACTCCAGTTGCGTGCTGCTTCGTGGGGCTACTCTCCAAGACCCAAATCCAAAGAACTCTGAGGGGCAGTCAACCTGGAAAAAAAATCCAACATCAACTTGATTGTCGAGACTTGAAATGTCAGAGAACCACTGACCTAGGGAACCTGTCGCTCGTTGAAGATGCTGTAGGATAGCAGACAGCAGTGTGTGCTTCCTTATATAGTTTGGGGGCCACACGTATTTGGGTAGGCACCTCCTGATTGGTCGGCTACGTTTTTCAGTGTGCGAACGCATGCTTGTGATTGGAGGAGAATGTTACCCGTAGAGTCCAGTAGAGAGCTCCATCTGTGCCCATTTCTTAGGTACATATCACTGTGAATTGAATATTTTTGGGTTTTGGACTGCTCGTTGAACAAAATGAGGAAACGGTTGTCGACTGATTGAGACAAATCAAAAGATGAATAGATAATAAAGTAATCCTTAGTTGCAGTCCTTACTGTATGTTGTGCATCTTAACATCAAGAGTAATTGATGGGAAGTAGACCCAGTCTCTCAACGTGTCGGTCAGTATTTCAGCCTCAAAAGTTCATTAGAAAACCTGTACTCCACACTGTATGGGTTTTCCCAGCTTGACTCGGCTCATTTAGCACCCATCACCCTCTTTCTCTCCTTCAAAGAATGATATATGCCTTCCCTTCTTTTCTGTCCTTGTTCTATTCCTCCCCCATACCCCCGCTGGCCAGTGATAAGGCACGCTGTGCATCCATATTGTTCCCTCACTCGTAAACAAGACAGATGACGGCTTTTTGCCTCTGTGAGTTTTTGCATGATTTACGGGAGGCTCTTGTGTGCAGAATTCTAAAATCAATCTGCTTAATGTTGCGTCTTGTTCTCTCTCAATCTCGGCATCTATGTTTATACCTGACTGTCTCTCTTTCCTCTCTGCCCATCTCTCACTGGATGGCTGGAGGATCGTGCCATTCCAAGGGAAGGCGTGTCTTTATTGCTGCCATTAGTTCCGCTGTGTTTCAGCCTGCAGACAGGCGTTATTTTGAAGGTCATTGATGACCGACGGAAGCTCCCTAAGAAGGTCCAAATGATTGAGGACATCACTTTACCGCCTCGTACAATAGACGTGGCAAAGATATGTCCGTGCCCTGCTGGTGCGTTTGTGTGAACCCTTTCAACATCTCTGTTTAACATGTAATTGGTGCAAATACGTTCTTGTTTGTTTCTCCTGCAGTCTGCCTCGGGTCACTGCTGCGGCATAACATGCTCTCACTCTACCTACCTGTCTCAAGAAAAGTTAACCGGCTAAGCTGTGCATCTATTGGAATCATTCAAGTGTGAATTTAGCACTTCTCATATTTCCTCACAGCCAATGTCCATATCATTTAAGGCACAAGCTAATTAAAGATGGAGGAGATATGTGCTGCTAAGGGAGCAGTGTAGCGCTCTCCAGGGTTGGTTCTGCTGCTCTCGATTTGAATAGATCTCCCCTTTGGGCCCAGTTTACCTTTCAAGGCCTCGGGCCCAGATAAAGCTTTTAATTGTTTGAATACCTCAGTGAGAAGTTTGCCTGGTCAACAGAATGCTCTCAAACAGCTTATCTTTGACTGGTTCGGTGTTGAAGTATAAACTCAGAAGAGTGAGTAGTTAGGAATGAAGAATTCTAACATGAATATATATGAATATATACAGTGGGTACGGAAAGTATTCAGACCCCTTTAAATTTTTAACTCTTTGCTTCATTGCAGCCATTTGCTAAAATCCAAAAAGTTCATTTTATTTCTCATTAATGTACACTCGGCACCCCATCTTGACAGAAAAAAACAGAAATGTAGAAATTTTTGCAAATTTATTAAAAAAGAAAAACTGAAATATCACATGGTCATAAGTATTCAGACCCTTTGCTCAGTATTGAGTAGAAGCACCCTTTTGAGCTAGTACAGCCATGAGTCTTCTTGGGAATGATGCAACAACCTTTTCACACCTGGATTTGGGGATCCTCTTCCATTCTTCCTTGCAGATCCTCTCCAGTTCCGTCAGGTTGGATGGTGAACGTTGGTGGACAGCCATTTTCAGGTCTCTCCAGAGATGCTCAATTGGGTTTAGGTCAGGGCTCTGGCTGGGCCAGTCAAGAATGGTCACAGAGTTGTTCCGAAGCCACTGCTTTGTTATTTTAGCTGTGTGCTTAGGGTCATTGTCTTGTTGGAAGGTGAACCTTCGGCCCAGTCTGAGGTCCAGAGCACTCTGGAAGAGGTTTTCTTCCAGGATATCTCTGTACTTGGCCACATTCATCTTTCCTTCAATTGCAACCAGTCGTCCTGTCCCTGCAGCTGAAAAACACCCCCATAGCATGATGCTGCCACCATGTTTCACTGTTGGAATTGTATTGGGCAGGTGATGAGCAGTGCCTTGTTTTCTCCACACATACCGCTTAGAATTAACGCCAAAAAGTTCAATCTTGGTCTCATCAGACCAGAGAATCTTATTTCTCATAGTCTGGGAGTCCTTCATGTGTTTTTTGGCAAACTCTATGCGGGCTTTCGTATGTCTTGCACTGAGGAGAGGCTTCCGTCGGGCCACTCTGCCATAAAGCCCCGACTGGTGGAGGGCTGCAGTGATAGTTGACTTTGTGGAACTTTCTCCCATCTCCCTACTGCATCTCTGGAGCTCAGCCACAGTGTTCTTTGGGTTCTTCTTTACCTCTCTCACCAAGGCTCTTCTTCCACGATTGCTCAGTTTGGCTGGACGGCCAGGTCTAGGAAGAGTTCTGGTCGTCCCAAACTTCTTCCATTTAAGGATTACGGAGGCCACTGTGCTCTTAGGAACCTTGAGTGTTGCAGAAATTCTTTTGTAACCTTGGCCAGATCTGTGCCTTGCCACAATTCTGTCTCTGAGCTCCTTGGGCAGTTCCTTCGACCTCATGATTCTCATTTGCTCTGACGTGCACTGAGCTGTAAGGTCTTGTATAGACAGGTGTGTGCCTTTCCTAATCAAGTCCAATCAGTTTAATTAAACACAGCTGGACTCCAATGAAGGAGTAGAACCATCTCAAGGAGGATCAGAAGAAATGGACAGCATGCGAGTTAAATATGAGTGTCACAGCAAAGGGTCTGAATACTTATGACCATGTGATATTTCAGTTTCTCTTTTTTAATAAATTTGCAAAAATTTCTACATTTCTGTTTTTTTCTGTCAAGATGGGGTGCTGAGTGTACATTAATGAGAAATAAAATGAACTTTTTTGATTTTAGCAAATGGCTGCAATGAAACAAAGAGTGAAAAATTTAAAGGGGTCTGAATACTTTCCGTACCCACTGTATGTCTGTACTCTTACTCTCTTTCACTGTCCGTTTATACTTCCGTGACGAAGCACGTTGTCTCTTGAACAAGCCGGCTGTAGGTGCAAATATTGACAGCTCGTGGTTGGAACATCTCTCTATTGCTTAAATAAGAATTCCCGTGGATTCATTTCTACATTGTTTCAAGTTATTTCTGTCTAGTTCCATAATCCTGCATTGAATCCTACCGATTATGCAACAGGATGAGATATCAACCTATTTAATCCCATCAGTTTTAAACGTCTTGTTTCTCTATTTCCGAATGTAATTTCTGTTCTCTATGGATATTAATGTCAATGACACGATGAATGAATACAGATTGTAATTCAGTTTTTACATTTTTAGAACTAATCGGAAGCTTTTCATTTCACAGTATGGCTGAATGTTCATTTTTAGTTGTAATCCTGTCTTGACGCACAAAAGCAAGGTCTGAGATTAGACAGGTGGCCAGAATCCTAAAAGAGTCATTTTAATTTTCTAGCATTTTTCTGAGCTGAGGCAGTGATTTGGGGTGTTGTTTTCAGTAGAAGCTCAGACCCTACTGTCTATATATGATCTGCCTTATGAGCATCACGCAGGGGTCACAAGCTCTCACTCAAATCCAATTTATTTAAATCCCTCTGGGTTCTCAGGCGTTGGCATTTCTCATGATTATTTGTTTTGTGTGATACGCTGCACTGCGACTGCTTTCACTTTGTAGACAAATGTATTTTGTTAGAAAGACACAACAGTTTATTCAGCTCTAGTAAGTCCCATTTTGCATAATTTCTCATTTGACTTGTCAGCTTAATTTGCTGTTTTTTTTTCCACCATCATGGAGCGTCATCATTAATAGCCTCTTAGAGGAAGACTGAGAACAGATATTAAAACTTTCTATCTCACTCTGCTTCTTTTCTATGAATCTAGCCCGTAGGTTTACACAAAACTCAAACGTTTGAGAACCAGACTGTATATACTAAAATATACCGCATGTCAGAATATCGTATAGGATTAAAGGAGGCTAAATTCATAACTCTCAGAAATAGCATAAATAACCTAATTTACGCTGCTGCTTTTTCTCCATATGTGGCAGTGAATGCACCTCCTGTGTCCTTCATCTTTGTCTGCAGCAAGTCAGTGACTCTGACCCAGAAACCAGATGTTCTTCAGCCACCTGGTGTCCGATACGAGTGTGTTGAAAAGGCAGATGAGTTGATGCTTCTGATCAGTAATGATCGCCCTCATCGCGTTTTTTTTCTTTCTTTCCCACCAGGTGCGTGTAGGGGAGGTTGGTGGCAACACTCTGGGTTTCTACGGCTGCCAGATGAGTCCGGATGGCTCCATGATCGTGGCTCACGCTTTTCATGGAGCACTACATCTGTGGTGCAAAGAAAAGGACAAAGAGGTGAGCCTCAGCTACTCTTAAATATTCAAATCAATATAATGCCAGTAGTTTTAAAGTTTGCACAAGAAAGTTTTCCATAAAGCACTGGAATTCTAAGTATGTTTCATGTTGGATTCAATGTTAGTGCATTGCTACAAAGCTACTCTGTGTGAGACACAGTGATTCGTGTAATTAGTCTCTTGTCTGCCACTAAATTTGACTGGCTTTGCATGTGTCTTACTCTGGTGTCCCTGGGAAAGAGTGGGAGCCTGAAGAAATAAAAGCATTTCAATTACGCCGGCTCGGAAGGTGAATTTAAACTTCAGAGCAAACTTGAAGGTGTTGATGACTAATTCAGAGGTTTCAAAGGAAATCAACTTCACAGACGGCAACACCTCAATTATAATCGCCCACTCTCCAATGCCAATCATATTAGTTATTGAAGTGATGTGTATGTAGAGGGAAATTTAAATAGGAAATCAGGGGTTTGAAAACTGATCATTGCAATGCTGTCTGACCAGGGACGATGGAGGCCTGGGGTTGTGATATCGGGTCACTTTAATGCAGTCCAGGACCTGAGCTGGGATCCTGATGGTGAGTTCATCCTCAGTGTGGGCTCAGACCAGACCACCAGACTCTTTACTCCATGGAGGAACCAAGATGCCAAAAAGGTAAAATAGCCTAAGAGTCATCTGTAACATGTAGATGTAGGAGAAGAATTGCAAAGCTGATTTTAGCTCAGTAGTAGTAGTGACAGTATTTTTAAATGTTGTAAGTGCATAGTTAGCATGTGTAGGTTAAACGCTACCGCGCCACATTTCTTTATTCATGAGACAAATATAAAAGACCGTTTTCACACACCTGGCATCAGCATGTCGACTTAAAGACTTCTTCATTTCTTCTTCTGCTCTCCAGGCTGTGAGCAATAGTTACTTAGTATGCGTCTCTCCTCTCAACACCGGCGCTTTGTATTAACCTTTCTGGGATATAGTCTGCACCGAATATATATTCTACTTGTCGAGTTTCCTCAAATATGTGAAGGAAATGTTCCTGATTGAATTTAGTAGGTTGTGACTTAATAATAAAGAGTTTCTTATAAGTGATTTATTTTCGAGGGAAGGAATCATGACTTGAGATACAGGGATTGATTGGTCACAAAAAGAGTACTTCAGAAAACCCTTCGCCCACTTGTTTCTTCACCTCGGGTTTATCCGGATGAAATTATTAGAAATGGGGTAAAACATGCCAGTTTGGCATCTAGCTCAGGTAGAAACATAATGAAGTTTCCAGCCTTCATTACGTTATTGACAATGCCACTATATGCTGGTGTTATTGCACTGGAGCCTTCAATCTTCTCTTGTAACAACACTTCTGCATCTTAAGCTGGAAATGTTTCATTTGAACAAGAGAATCAATGTTGTATTTGGCTACAAACTCCTTGATGTAGGACCAAGAAACACAGTTCCACAACATCAGAGATCTATTGAAACACTTCCCCTGGCAGCCACGTGCGGCTGGTTGGAATCCTCATCACCAGAGCTACATCTTTATAATATCTTTCTGTGTCCTTTTCGCTCTGCAGGTAACCTGGCACGAAATCTCACGGCCACAGATCCATGGATACGACATGCAGTGTCTGGCAATGGTTGGAAGGTTTCAGTTTGTGTCGGGAGCTGACGAGAAGGTGCTGCGAGTGTTTCAAGCACCTCGTAATTTCGTGGAGAATTTTGCTAACATCTCTGGCACGTCAAGAGAAAAGCTGTTGGCATCTAGTGTGAGTGCCAAATTAAATGACTGTCTATTATAATATTTTCAAGTATTTTTTTTATTGCATGAGTAGATATAGTCAAGTGATTAAGTCCATCACCTTTAAAGCCGTCTGTTCAAAGATCAGGTCAAACTTTTTTTGTCGTCTCACTTTGTTTTCCAATGTTAAGATTTGCTGAGGAGACGGCCCACCTAGTTATTGGGGTGTGTGTGTGTGTGTGTGTGTGTGTGTGTCTGTCTCTCTATGTCCATTCATTTATCTGCTCGTGGCCAGGACTCTGCTAACCTTCCAGAAGGAGCCAGCACACCTGCCTTGGGTCTGTCCAACAAGGCTGTATTTCAAGGTAAAATACTTGCTCAGCTCCACATCAAAGTGTTTCAGCGCTCGGGGTTTGGGGCCAAGTTTTATTTGATGATCAATTTTCATGAGCTCCAAACACAGCAGTTTGAGACAGCAGTGTCATATTAAACTGAGGGTTTGTTTAGTAGTTTTGTTCATTTTATGCAATGTATTCAAATAGTCAAATTAATTTACAGATATGTCATTTACATTTACAGGTGACCTTGCCCCAAAACCCAATGAAAAGGAGGGGCAGTTCAACAGTGTATCTGATCAATACCAGGAGTCTTACTTTCACCCGCTCATCATGACTGGTACTGTACACACACCTGCAAAAACAACACTTTCAAGTATTTTTCCAACATAACATGGTCATTTCTAAGATTTAAAACCTCCCCGATGAATAATTTAAGAGCAAAAATGCATCTCTGTCCCCTCCACAGCATGAATCATAGTCCTCATTGTTATCCACTCAATAGCCTCGGTACACATTTAAGAGTTCCAGTCTGCCCGTCGCTAAATGTTCTTATAAGAAACAATTATGCGCGGCCAGATGGACAGCAAGTCATTACGGCTCTCACCATGCTGTACTCCCACAGTGCCTGAGGTCTGCTGGAGGCTGATGGTATTACAGCCAGAGAGGGGATGAGAGGAAAAGGGTAGTGGGTGAGGAAGAGGAGGCGTCAGGAAAAGGGGATGGGAGTAAAAGCAAAAATTAAGACAAGAAAATTGTAGGTTGTTATTAAAAAATAGAATCAAATCTCAAATCTAGGATCAAATGTATGGGTTTGGGAATGGAAATGCCATTGAGTTGATGTGACAGAGGAAGAAGAGTATAAGAAACTAAAGCAAAATTGAGAAACTAGTTGCAGGGAAGGGGCAGATGGGGAAATGGATGAGAGTCAAATTAAGAGAACATAGCTTGGCACTTTAAAACCCCCGGGCCAGAGGGTTTCAAGAGCTGTCATCAGCATGATTGAAGCCACTCCTTAATCTGCAATGCTAATTAGAAAGCAGGCTTATGTGATTGCAAAGTTTATGTATCGATAACCCCGGGCTATGTAGGGAGCAAAGTGCGGAGACTGTTGTTGACAATGCATTTTCACTCCTTTGATTGGCTTCCGCAGGCAAGGAGACAAATTAATAATTAGGCAAAATGGGAAGTCGATGACCAACAAGAAACACAAGCAGTGTAGCTTTCAATTACATGCAACGCGAACGCAGGATGGGCTTGTGCAGAGCCTGCAGTGTGAAGGAGAAGATTGGCACCGGGCTATATTTGATCCCCCTCAAAGCCAACAGCCGTTAAGAATCAGAGATAAAGCTGCAGTTGTTTTGAAATAGCTTTTTTGGGGAAAAGCGGCAAGTTTCAGGGCTGAGGATTTCATGCAAGCTAAATGCTGAAAGAGGCTGTATGTGAATGTGAGAGAACATTGTCTCCAGGCAATCAATCGTGTTTTCAGTCTTCCATGTAGTTTTTAAGTTCACTTTTTCTGTCTCTCTCTTTTTCCCCTTTTAATTTGTGAGCCTCTCTCTCACACACACACACACACACACACACACACATGCAGGTTTATATCTGTCGCTCTTTGGGTTAAAAGAACAGGGATTTAAAAGAGGCAAATTATAATAGCCACTTGGGTGTAATCCTCATTTAGTAAATTGGAAACTGGTTGTATTTGAATTTTAAAACAGCTCAGTTTTCAGGGCCTTGCAAATGACAGTTATGTAACGATCTTAAAGTTAACCGTGTGTGTGTGTGTGTGTGTGTGTGTGTGTGTGTGTGTGTGTGTGTGAGAAGAGCCCCCACCAGAGGATCATCTTCTCCAGAACACACTGTGGCCTGAGGTCCAGAAACTGTGAGTATCTGAATGTCTCTCTGCTAACAGCGTTCCCAAAACCCTCTCCGCTTGTCTTTAGTTTAATTTACCTACTGGCACAAACAATATCCAGAGTCCTGAGACATGATACAGTAACAATCCCCACTACATGTTTTCTTTTTATATACCTACTTTCTCTATAAAGACACCAGAGTTTCCATATTACTCTTAATGAAGCAACATTTCCAGATGGAATTTTGTTTGTTTGGTTTTGCCCAAAGGGTTTATTGTAACTGAAAGGGACGAACTTCCCAAAGCCCCTGTTTGTCTCCCTCCTTGTATTCATCAGCCAATCAGCTTCTTGCCATCCCATGAGCCCCTTCTTTAGGCTGAATATATTGCTTCCATTTGTGGCCAATGTTAAATCCATTTACCTGTCAATCCGCCATAAACATGACGTATGGCGGGGCCATTTGTTCGCGTTGTGTGTGTTGAAAAGCATTTTCTCCCTCCCGTTGGCTTCACCCCTTTGAATCATTTAGTGCATAATAAAAACATTAAAATGAGTAAGTGCCCGAATTATTTTTGTGGCATAAATAATACTCTGTGTCGTGGCCAAATTGCTGCAGCCTTTGAAAGCTTCGTGGTTGGGGAGGAATTTCTCTCCGTTGCGTTGCAGGCTATGATTTCACTTTGTTGACTCGTCGGCATTTTAAAACGAGCAGGTGATGGTCGGCAAGCTGAAACTAATTAGGCTGCGATTGATTAGCCGGAGCATCATCATTGTTCATCTCTGTCAGCGGGAGAAGGACCAGTCATTGCAGATCAGCATTTTAATTTCACACTCTGTCTGCTTATTTACCTGTCAGCAAGCAGCGATGGCTTGAGCCTGGAAGCTTATCGGGGGAAGAGAATACTTAATTTACTGTCAGTCTGGGAGCGCTTTCTTTGTTGTTGTCCTTCACCCGTCTCTCTTTCAGATCCTGTCTGTCCTTCCACATATTCAGTACAGCTGTTGGCTTGTATGATTGTCCTCCTCTGTCTCCTATAGGTACGGCCACGGCTTTGAGATGTTCTGTCTTGCTTCAGACAGCGCCAGGGCGGTGGTGGCATCTGCATGCAAGGTCGGTGTGATAAATGTTGAGGCCAGAGACCACATAACCCCCCCAACCCACCCTCAGCAGAGAGCATCGTGACATATTTACCCTGCACACTTATATTCTCTCTCTCTCTCTCACTCACTCACTCACTCACTCACTCACTCACTCACACACACACACACACACACACACACACACACACACACACACACACACACAGCAGGCTTAGATGGCGCTGTTAGTCAGGTATTGATAGGAACTACCTTGTCCTTACCTTGAGTGCAGACAAATGCACAGTTGTTAGCCATCACAGATGTTTCTGTCTTCCTGTGGCATACAATCTCTCCGCCTCACTTTGACTCTCTACCTCACCCACCTTCTCACTTTGCATTCCTCTCCTTTTGCTCTTCTCTTCATCACCGGTTTCTTCCAACTATCCTGCTCTCTTTCCTCTGCACCTCCTTTTTCTTTATTCCCCCCCCCCCCAATTACGTTCCCTTTAATTTATTATTTTTTTCTCCAATAAGCAAGCGAGCAAACAAACTTTCTATAGTATCTTTCAAAACAGAAGTGCGCTGCAGAAGGGGAGAAAAGTATATCGAATAAGGAGAAATGAGTGCACAAAGTAAAAGGCAAAGAAAACTAATTCAAGTTTCTTAAAGTATTTTTTCTTTGTAGATAAATTAATTAAAATCCGTCTTTTCCAGGCATCTAAAGCCGAGCATGCAGCCATTCTGCTGTGGAGTACCGCTACATGGCGCCAGCTGCAGACGCTGCCGTGCCACACCCTCACCGTCACCCAGATGGCCTTCTCCCCTGATGCACAACTCCTATTGGCTGTTTCCCGGGACCGCACCTGGTCTATATGGCGACGGAACCTTTCCACACCTGAAAGTCCAGGTGAGAAGGAGCAAGGAGTTGTCACTAATTAGGGGGTCCACCTTAAAGGAATTTATTTAGCTGTCGCAGCTCAGGATGAGTTAATAGTTCTTCGTGGGGCTTTTTCAAATACATTTAGCTTGATTAGAAATGTGTTTGAATAAATTACAACACAAGGAGACAATATTGGAGCCTCACTGGCAGACAACACCAGCTCCCCTGAGACAAATTAATTAAAATAAGGTAAACCCACTGGGCAGATTTGTTCCAAATCAAATTCCAAGTCAAGCTGGCCTGATTAGAAGGACTCCCCTAATTAATACTGTGAAGAGACAAACAAGTGATGCATTGACTGAAAGTAGTCCAAAAGGAGCTAATAAATGAAGATTATTTATTAAATTAAACCATGTTTTCAATGCATTTTTGTGTAAATTGACCACAATTAGAATTTCACTAACTTCCCCCCTATAACATATTAATATCTTTATTGCATGTAATACTTTGGATAGTAGGTGCAGGAAAGCTTTGACATGAGATAAAGAAGGAAACTATCAACGCTGTAAATACATTTCTAGAGCTGTGCAACCCTTGTTTGAAGAAATACAATCATAATAGGTGTGTAGTGGCTTGTTCTTTTGAAAACATCAATCTCAAAGCCTCCTTTTGGAGGATTACTCATTCAGTCTGTTTTGCTTGAGCTTTGACCTCTTTCAGTGTACGCTCAGTGGCGGTGACATTAATGGTTGGAGGAACAGAATTGTTCCTGTCAGTATCCACATGGCCTTAGAAAGTCAATCCTCTCAATCCAAACCCTAGAGAGTCCCATAGAACTCTATTTCTCATATTATAGCCTACTGTTTGCAGGTGGTTTGAACATAAAATACCTCAAATAACCTCATAGTCATTGTCTGCACTTGTCAATGTGGTGCAAAATCCCCCTATTATATACTTTCTCTGATGTACTTCTTCCACCTACATGCTACTGCTGCTCCAGTTTCCATTTCAACCATTTTCTTATAATATAATACATTTTTTAATCCCTTTTTAATATATTGTCAATATAACTTATTGTTTGATTTAAATTAAACATGTTGATAAGAGATGTCACAAAAGTTCAATTACCCTTTTTGGAAATTGAAACCACATTTTTACCACAATTTTTCTACAAGTGGGATCTGTGCATCCCCTCTTTCCACTCGCGTCCTGCAGGGCCCCTGCTGTAAATAAGAGTGTCCTCCTGTAGAGTTTGTTTATATGAGAGAATCTCCGCACCTTGACTCGGACAAATAACCCAATCCTGCATCCAAGGTGAGCAGAACACGACGTTTAAGCCCAGAGGATTACCTCCTACCTGCACCTGGTAACACATCTTACAGCTCTTTTGGCTGCTCAGGAAGGTTTTAATGGGCCGACAGAGGCTAAGCAGTGCTGCACTTTCCTGTTTGCCTGTATAGTGGACTGCACAGAGGCAGGGGTGGTGTTTTGTGAGAGAGGAAGGGAGAGATTGGAGGATAGGGGTCTCCGTCTGTTCTGGTTGGCTGCTGAATCACTCAAGGTGATTGTAAAGAACACACGCACAGACCCGACCAGGGAAGGTTAAACAAAGTTATAGCTGATGTAACAAACTGACTCCCTCCATTCTCACCTCTTCTGTGTCTCTTCTTTTCCTCTCACCTGTTTTGTCTAACTACGTCGTCCTTCCTGCTTCTGCCTCCTCCCTTTACTCTCCCTCGACAGTCAAGCACCCAGATGTTTTCTGGTTACCTTACTCTTCTCCTTTTTTTCACCTTTCTGTACAGCTGTTTGTGTAGTCTTTTTATGTGCTGCTTTCTTATCTTTTTTTATGTGTTTTTACGTGTTGTGTCTTGACTGAATGCGGCTCATTTTTCTTCAACTTTGTCCGTCTCCATCTCTGTGAGGTCGGACTAAACGGCCTATCCTGCCCGTCGTGGTCCTCAAATGAGTGTTACTGGACGAACACCCGTGTGTCCCAAACAACACACCTACAAATATGTGTGTATTTTGTGGTGAGAGTGTTGTGAGCACATAGACGCAACATGGTGTTTAAATCAGACTTGTGGCAACACTGAGGTTTTACGGCTGTGTGTACTTGTCCCTTCGGTTATGTGTGTGCCTGTATGAGTGCCAGTGGAGAGCAGCAGACAGGCGGCTGCCACCAGCATACAAACAAGCTCTCTGGGGGAAAAACAATCAGGGGCCTGAAATGACTTAGGCTGGTGAAATAAACAGCAGCAGGTCATAAACCAAAACTGACTGAAGTGAAGGGCTGGAATGAGGTTTCCTGTCTTGGTTATTTGTTGCTCGGGAGAGCCTTTGTTGCTCCAGAGTAGTGAGGTAGGGATCTAGACATGCTGATGTCATGCTACAATATTCATGACACGAAGTTTGACTCCCAGCTCATCGGTCATCGAAAAGGAAGTGTCAGAGAAATGTGACAACAGATAAGTAGTGTTGGGATTGATGATAGCATTTTGAGTGTGACTTGTTTGTATCCATGCAGAGCCTCGGTTCTCGCTGTATGCACATACAGGGAAGGACACAGCCGTACACAGCCGAATCATCTGGTCATGTGACTGGAGCCCAGACAGTAAATACTTTGTGACATCCAGTCGGGACAAGAAGGTAAGTCTCTCCTTTTTAAGGTGGCGGTTGCAGATTGAGGTAGTAATGTAATGAATGCATTTTTGTAGTGAGCATCCATTTATTTATTTTTTATTTTTTATTTTTTTTTTTGTTTTTGTGTGTGCGTGTCCAGGTGATAGTGTGGGGGCCGTGCATATTAGAGGACTCTGGAGACTCTGTACTTCCTCCTGAGATTAAACCATGTTCTTCCATCTTGGATGTGGGAGATTCTGCTACTGCTGTGGCTTTCTGCCCCGTTCTCTGCTCTGATAACAGGTACACACACACACACACACACACACACACACACACACGTGCGCGCACACAAGCAGATTGTGTTTTTTTTTATTATTATGTTTTGGGGTTTTACTATTCTTGTGAACACAATATCTCAGGAGCTCCTGGAGGGAATTTCTTGAAATTTGGCACAAAAATGTATTTGGATTTGAGGATGAACTGATTAGTATTTTGTTGTCAAAGGATATAATTCTATGAAAATAACTCTTTTTATGACAACTTCATACAAAAACGGTCAAACAGGTAAAAATAATGAAGTTGTGACAATTTGGACAGACGTGGATTTAAACTGCAACTTGACAATATATATATGTGTGTGTGTGTGTGTATGTGTGTGTGTGTGTGTATATATGTGTGTGTGTATATACATACATAACATACATACGTACGTATGTATGTATATATATGTATATATACATACATAACATACATACGTACGTATGTATGTATATATATGTGTATATATGGCTGTACTAGCTCAAAAGGGTGCTTCTACTCAATACTGAGCAAAGGGTCTGAATACTTGTGACCATGTGATATTTCAGTTTTTCTTTTTTAATAAATTTGCAAAAATTTCTACATTTCTGTTTTTTTCTGTCAAGATGGGGTGCTGAGTGTACATTAATGAGAAATAAAATGAACTTTTTTGGCTGCAATGAAACGGAGTGAAAAAATTTAAAGGGGTCTGAATACTTTCCGTACCCACTGTGTGTGTATATATGTATGTATGTATGTATGTATGTATGTGTGTGTATATATGTGTGTATGTATATATATATATATATATATATATATATATATATATATATACTATGACTATATCTCGTCTTATCATACTCAAATCCTTTCTTATCCTTCACAGATCTGGTTGTTTTCTACTAATGTAATGTCATTATCTACTAGAATGAATGATCAAATATAGTTTAAAATGTACTCAAGAAGGTGTCTGTTTAGACAAACGTCTTACCTTCCCGTTCAAAAGTTACGTTTTCACTTCACTGGATGGTGTCCATCTTGGATTTCTGGTTCAATAATAACGTCAAACTGTTGTCCTCCTAGTGGTTGGCTTACACCAAAAATGTGTCTTCATAAATGATTGTAGGTGCTGTGGTTCAAAAGTGAATTTGTCAAGATAACGCTAGCAGCCATTTTGGATTTGGCCCATTGTCAAAAACTCCCTGGAGGGACTTGAGAATAATCATTTTATAAAAGGTCCATAGAAGTCGAATCATTTATGAAAACATCTTGGCCAGATAATCGTAACGGAATTGAGGTTTTGGACGATACTATCTGAACAGACTATTTTGAACAGACAAGAATGGAAACTGCAACTTGACTTTTACTTGTATTTCATTTGATATATGTTTTGGTCCCTTCCACAGCTACCTGCTTGCAGTGGGCCTGGAGGGCGGCAGGATCTTGCTGTACAGGTGGAGCGCTGGTCAGGAGCCTGCTGGAGGACACGACTGGAGCAGCTGTGGCGAAACGGACATTTCGTATCCTTACAACACAAACAAAGTTCATCTGAAGCACATGCCACTTTGAAAGGCCTCCAATGGCTCCTGGTAGTAGATATTTACAGTACATTGGGTCACAGTAACAGTAGTTGGTATGTATTATTAAAGAGAAAAAAAGTCAGCAGGCAGCTTGATTTGATTGGCTATGTTTCTTTTAGCTGGGCAGCAGCTAGGGGGGGGGGATGCATCGCTGGTACTTTAGGCGTGCGTTGTTTCCCACATGGATGTGTGAGTCATCTTCTGTCGAGCTCAGGAAGTGAATTTTAAGGCAGGTATCTTGTATTTGTGTATTAGAAGGCCTCTGTTCCTCAAGCTGCTGTGCTGCTCACAACCGTACTTTTGTTGCTCACAAGTTTGGGTGACAGAAGTTTGAGTTTGTCTTTACTTTGTTGTGTCTGAGAAGGGCAGACATTGCAGTATGATTGTGAAGGTATTTCTCTGTCATCCAGGGTATTCCGTTGTTTCCCTTCATCACATGTACTCTTGCAGACAGAGCCACGCTTTGACGGTCAAGAGGCTCCGCTGGAGGCCCAGGCCCGGCCGAGTAGGTCACGAGAACAACAAGCTGGATGGACAGACTGACGGAGAGGCGGAGAACTCCTGGGTCCAGCTTGCCAGCGCCAGCGCCGACCACTCTGTCAAAATCTTCAACATCAACAAACGGGCTCTTTAGCACCCATAACAGTGACACTATTATGTCTCTCATGCAGAGAGACACTTGGATGAGGGCCACAGGCCTGACTGTGGCACAAAAGCCACAGCTGCTTGCTGGCAAGCCATTCAATCCCTGTGACAGCGAGTTAAGTCATGGGTCAGTCGCAGGACAAACCCACAGCACACATGCCCTGCAGTCTGTCTGCACACAGCTGAACAGATTTGATGGGTGGAAGCAAGATGGTGAAAACACCATGACCCTAGGGTGGTATGTTGCCACTTCAAAGTGTTTTAGATTCAGAGAAGACAACACAGCTGGATATATATACATACACAGATCGCATATTTAGACTAGTTATCCAAGTTAACATTTATACGGTGAATGGGTGCTTTTCAGTGACCAATCGAAGAAGTTAGTCACACAGATATATTGTTTATTTGTTTTATGACAAATTAATAAAAAGAATGTGTGTATATCCAAATTTGAAAGAGTCTTTGGTGTCTCAGTTAAGTTCTAGTGATTGTAAAATCACAAAACTGTTAAATACAAGATGGTATAAGATCACAGAACATTCATGGTGTGTAGCAGAGCCATTACTTAAAGGTTCGCATATGGTACCTTTGTTTATTTTATGTTAATTTCAACCATTATGCAAGTCATGTTGCTGTATTTCAGATTGGGTCTTCCAGTTACATGGAACTTAAAAATGTGGCAAAAATATATTGTTTTATTTTTTATCCTATTATCTTGATGTTATCTTGCGTCTCCACAGAGTTATCTTACTAACAGTGTTCGACCCCCATTTTAGGAACCACATGAATTTGAAAATTGTAAGCAGTTGGCAGTAAGTTGTAGTTAAGAAAATAAAACATATAGTTTACAGGCAGGATTTTAAACTTTGCAGTAGATTAAGATCAATCAATGCAGGACTGTCCAGTTATTGAACGCAGCAGCTTAAATAGATTAAGATTGCTTGCTTTTGGAGATTGAGCAGAATTCTCAAGGACAGAGGAAGACGATGTCTTCGATTTACTATGGGCTCAGCTGAGTGTGCCATCATTATATGTCGGCCATAAATTTACCTGCAGGAGATTGTAACCACTGGCCATAACTCTCTCTCTCTAATCGCGTATCCTGGTATGTATGGAGACATCAGTCGACCCACGCCGCACACACTCCTCCCAGAAATGGCTGTTTTTCAAATGGTGAAATGAGGTCTCGGGACAATATGGCCATATATCAAGGGATTTCTCACATCATATATAACATAATGAAATTATTGAATTATTATCAGTGATATTTCAATTTAAACATGAATAATCATCTTGCTTGAGATTGTCATCAACACATTTGAGTGAGGAGCTCACTCAGCAGACTAGCATACTAATACATAGAACATATCCTCTCCAATATGCCCTTGACTACTTCTCTTGATGAGGTTATATTGCCATAATGTGATACTGAGGAGGGATTAGAAGCCACATCTGAAAATCCTTGAATGCTGCAGATTAATGGGGGAAATGGTGACCGTTGGCAAAGGCAATAAACCACTGACAAATGTTACTGACACAAGGGTATACTGGAGATGAATGTATTGTTATGGTGTTGAATACATATTAGTTTTCCAAAGGCAAATAGTTGGATTTCATTTGAAATTGCCTGCTCTTTTTTTTCTAATATTAAAATTGGGACATTGCAGCCTTTGTGAGATAGACAATAATGAAGAATGTGTGTCAGAAATGTGTTTTTAACAGAAAGATTGTTGTTGTTAATGTGTGCACTGTTTGCCTTCCTGTAGTTTGTGAATGAGTCATACGTCAGTGTTAGTTATTCTTGTGTGAGGGGGTGTATGTGTTTTCCTGCCTCAATGCTTCCTGCAGACTTTCTGAGGTAGGATTACAACTGTTGTATAGAAAATCTCACAGGTAAATGCAAACACTGTCTTTTACTCTAGGCAATTTTAAAATCTCATTAAAACTGGCCCACAAGATAGAAATCAAAGTGGCACTATTTATGGTTTATGGAGTTAAGTAATAGTAATGTTAGCTTGCTTATCTCAGATAATCAATCAAAGCCATTGACTGTAGGCTGTATAATAAACAGATCAATCCTAATTTACAATCTCTGTAACGTAGGATAATATCCTACAATCATGCAAGAGCTTTTGTGAGGCTATGCATAGTGGTGCTTTAAGGTAAATGCTAGCATAATTTTAATTTCTGATGTGAATGCCATAAACCAAAGTATTTGACAAATTGAACATTTTAACTTGTGATGACACTAGATGAAAAGTTAAAGGTTTTCTATAAAATACTGGGCATTAAAATGATAGTTTGAATGTTTTGATCATGTGGGGTTGTATGAGGTACTTGTCCATAGTCATTGTACTACCTGCAGCAGACGGTGGTCGGCATGCTCCCAGTTTGGATGAGACAGGTGTAGGTGTTCAGTTAACTTCCCCATCAACTAGGGCTGTCTGACAGCAAGATTAAGCAAAGAAAATTCTCTAAATGTAGCATACTCTAAAACAGGCCTTTCTTTTTCATTGCTAAAATGTGTTTTTCTGCTGCCCCTGTATATTGTAGTTTGTATATTCCTTTGCTCTTGTGTCGGTATTCCTGCCCGTCTTTCCAAACTGGGGGTGTGCCGACCACCATCTACAGTAATACAATGACTATCGATAAGTACCTCATGCAAACCCATTTCAAAATACCTAAACTATCCCTTTAAGCTCAGCAAGCAACGTTTTGCTCTGTAAAGATATAGTGGAGTAATATCGACCTGAGTGGAGAATAAAGTCGCTCTCTCTCTTTGTGTGTTGTAATCCGAGCTTCTCTGTGCTTTGTTTACATATCCGGGCCAACTGCTCCTGCCTTTTAGTGTGTGTTAGTGTGCCCCATCATGGCTGCTGCTCTGCGCTACTCTCATACTGTGAATGCTGCCGTGTACAATTTTGGTTGCAGCCTTCAGTAAATACAGTTATTTGAATGTTCATACACCATCATAAAATACAGTTGTGATATAATAGCTGTCAAGCTCCTCTGAAATTCATGTGTATCCCTCTTCCTCAGATCATTGGAGCTAAATATGTGCATGTGTGCATGAGTTGGGTGGTTGGATATAATACTGGCTCTTCATTTCTCCAAGGGAGCCATCACATGTGAAGGAGGATACATAGACACTTCCCTTCCACTGACACCCAGGTCAACTTAATCAACCCACCTTTCATTTGCACAGCATGATGCCACTGAGACAAGAGAGAAGGTCATGCAGCATTTTACAATCACTGGAGCGTTTCTTCCTGCGGAAGCAGCTCGGCAAACTCTGTGGTTATCTATGAACCAGCAAGCAGCAGCAGAGGCATACTGGATTCAAGTTCACTTGATTCCGTACTGAGATGTATGGACAATAATTACAACCATCACAAGGTTATCAGTTGTCCTGCAAAGTCATGTAGAATATCTGCTACCGAAAGAAATACCACTGTCATGATGTAGCTGACTATGGAGCAAGAGGAGGTGGTTGGCTTAGAACAGCATAAAGACCATACGGGGGAAACAGCTAGACTGGCTCTGTCCACTAGATCTAAAGCTTACTATATAAATTACATCAAATTCTATCTCCATAGTTAACACAAACATTTTAGTTTATGTTTTTATTGTGTGTTTTACCGTTTATTGTGCCTTTTCTTAAATATGTTTTATGTTTTAAAATTAGGGGAGCTTGTATTGTGACATTGTGTTATTTATCTTTTCCTATTTAAAATACCGCTCCTGTTAAGCACTTTGTGCCTATTGTCTGTGGAAAGCGCTATATACATAAATTGTACTTACTTACTACTAAACGAGTATTGATTATAGATGCTTTAAAGATTTGATTTACCCAGATTATGAAAATATATTTTTTTACTTGTCTCTGGTGGTGTGAAGTCATGCATTATTTGCCCATTTTCTCAGATTTAGCTGCATGTTGAAAAAAATGATAGTATCGCATGTTGAAAAAAGTAAAAAGAAATACATCGAAAAAAGTCATAAAAAATTTATAGTATAGAATATGGGAAAGAGTCATAGTGTATATTTCAAAAAAAGTAAGTTGAAAAAAGTCATAATATAGTATGTTGGTGAAAAACTCATAATAAAGTAATAGTATAGTATGTCAAAAAATCATAAAAAAGTCATATTACAGCATGTTGAAAAAAGTCATATGTCTTTCAGGCTGTTGATCAGCAACTGATGAGCCCCGCCTGAGCCTGGTGTGGTTCAAGCCTCTTACTTGGGTGACACGGCTGCTGTTTTGTTTTGGTTGTTTCAGACATTTTCACACATCTACACGTGCTGACAATACTGATTACTGACTCACCATGTTTAGTTTATGTATCCTTTAAATGTATGTGTGTATTTATTACTTTTAACTCGTCTGGTCTCCCGTTCATGTTGCAGCCTTTGAGTCAGATTGCAACGCGTATTAAAAAAGTCATGAAAAAGTCATGAAAAAGTTAAAGTATAACATGTCGAAAAAAGTCATAGTATAGCATGTTGGAATTTTTTTTATAAAAAGTAATGGTATAGCATGTCGAAACAAGGTTTAGAAAAGCATGTCGAAAAAATGTATAATTTGTTATGATAGTGTGATGTTTTAGTGGCTGCCACTTTTATGTAACATTGTCATTAACTCACCGAGGTGAGGTATTGCGGTAATGGCCACGTAATGACCAAACGAGCAGTGTATTAGTACAAAGTTTGGAGAAGTGTATCACTATCTCTGTTGCCTTGCTGTTGGATAACAATCGAGGATTGTTGAAGTTTAATCGCTTCTTATTTATGTTGTTATATCATCAAATTGGAGATCTCAAACCCCACTGATGTGTGTTGTCTACATAGCAATTTACAGCAACCGCCATTTTCTTTTGAACTAGTCAAATGAAGACGGCAAAAAGTACAACGTCCAATCCACTCTCATTCTATTTCTATGGGTGGATCTCTGCTTCTCTTTGAAGCATTAAAGCAGTTAGCGAACAGGTGGAAAACTTCTAAGGTAAATTGTGGGGAAGATTACGAATGTGTTTCTTAACGCTGCCACTAGATGGTACTAAAGAGTGACATTTAGCCGATTCCACCTTAAGCAACTTGAAAAAAAGCAAATTGTGGACTGACTTCTTCATTGATCGACTGCGTGCGGATCAACATTATGAATGCAAACACACTATGGAGAACGACAGGAAGGATTCTATTACATCAAAGATTATTTTCAGTCTCACTTTATTTAACGATGATGTGAAAAGTAAAGGCTGTCCATAACATTCAGACAATAAAAGAAGAATGTTATTCAAATCCCCCGATAACAACTAATGGCTCCAAAAAATGTTCAGGTGTTCCAAGTGTGATACTTATTTTATACAACTTTTTCACATCTATACCTCATCTGTACATAACATAGTTACAGATACTGTAAAAAAAAAAAAAAAAAAAGACCAAGTATCATTGTGGCATATTAGTGAAATATTTCCTATGTAAAAATGAGAATGTACGTAAAGAACTTTACATATACATATATATATATAGTTTTCTATTCTTTCTGTAATAAGAAAACAAGTTATTGCCCCTCTTGAACATGTTGCATTAAACCTAGGTTTTGTTTTTTCGTTTTTGTACTCTTTAATTGAACTTATCTCCATGTGATACCACATATCAAACTGACAAAACAGTAACAGTATGGACCTGTGTGTTTTTTCCACTAAATATATACGTCATATTGTTATATTTTTGGACATGTATGTTTCGTGTTCTCCAGAAACCCTGATAATGACACATACAAAGATATAATTATATACGTATATGTCACTTTGATCTGCAAACTGAAAAGGTAGAAAGACATGTGGCAAATACAAACCATTGGCATGACGTTATTGATTACAGGAAATTATGAGCCCTTGACCTACCATAATTGCATTTGAACAATGTTTCATCCGTTTTTCATCCAAAAAGTTTGAAATGAATCCTAACAAAAAATAAATAAATCAGGGCGCATCTAAAAAAACAACTAAAAAAAACAATACCTGATGATCTGCATTTGGCATTTTAGATTAACTAAAAAAAGTAATTTTGTAATTTGCTAAATGCCAGGAGTGGGTTATTAGGATTGATCGTTTGCTGCTACTTTCACTTTATTGCCCTCAGTGAATAACTGCTAAACCAGTAGCATAGTCGATACGATGATGTTGAGTCCACTGAGAATCTTGGCATTGACATGTGTGAGCTGATCAACAGGTTAAAAGAACTTAAATCCATGATTTTTTTTTAAGTAAACGAAAGAAAATCTAAACTGTAGGTGAGAAGATGAAAACGACAGAGTGGATTTGTCACGACAGTTGCAAAAACAGAGGTAACTCTGTGAATTATACATTTCATTTCATGCCGTCTTGAGAAAGCCAAATACCAAATATTCCATACATGGACACCATCATGGGGGCATCAGCAAATTGTACACAATCACATATAATGTAATATATAAAATGTGCAGTTGGTTTTCTTCTCCTGAAGGAAGAACCAACCCTCTGGCAATGTCTCTCACTCACTTGTCCGGTGACCGTGATTCTCTAATTGGCAACGATGAGGGAGACACCGTGACTCCTTGGAGGTCTGTGCTCGGGGCTTCCCTGCTCCTGTGCTCAGCAGGGGCTGGAAGGGGAGGAGCTCTCACGGGAAGTCACCCTGATATGTCCAATAGCAGGCGGCTCTCTGCTAGCTTGTCTCCCACTCCAATTGTGTGTCCTTGACTGGCCTTTTTAACTAAAAGACAGTGTTTATGATCAGACATCAACTTGCAGAGGAAATCCACTCCAGCTGAAGTGGAGCTTTCACCAAGTTGAGGCAATTTAATTTAAAGAAATCTATGACACGTTGTACAGTTTACAGATGTGTGGCCAATGTTGTAGTTTGCTGGGTCAGCGCCAAATTCACCTAATTTATGTACCGTGGGTCCTGCAGGCTACAATATAAGACAACAGGCACAGCGTTCAACAAACGCCTTAACAACTAAAAACCAAGACACCAATGGTGAAACATATGCTAAGAACAACCATCTTGCACTCCATAAAAAGTCATTTTCTTTGTCCGGAGTCTCTGTTTGCTTTTCTCCCGTGTCGATAAACGTTTTGCTCAGTGCATCCTTCTTGGGCCCAGTTCAACAGCACTGAATTACATTTCCATAGCAACTGAGGTATGTTCACTGTTGCTAAGTGTGAAGTGATTTTTCTTGACACTGAATGTGACATTAATGTCACATTCAATGACATCAATGTGACCAGCAGTTGTATCATCGCCGTCTTGGAACTGAAAGCTACAGCCCTTTGGGGCTTATCACACAAGGCTCCCGCCCATGTCTCCATTGTCTTTACTACTGCTCGTGGAAATTCAGGTCAACCATTTAATCCCAACTAGTTGTGGAGGTGGTAGACCTACATCCTTTCCAACATCACCTCTTGAATGTTATTTCTTCCAAAAAAGTAATTGTGCCCTTTTGCCCATTGACATGAAGCCACCGCCCCTGTCTGTGCTGGTTAGCTGTGAGGGCTAGATCAGACGGACATCTTAACAGTCTACGGAGACCACTCTGTGGGGATCAATATGACCAGGCCTGTCACTAATGCCTTGTCTGAAAAGCAGCTGAAGTCATAAGGTGCTCTCTTACGTTTTGATCTAAATGTGTGCATTTCTTGGCATAAAACACACATAAATAACAACTGTGGAACACTCTTTTGGTGCCTTTTAGCTCTATTTTCTCATATATGCAGCCTTGGAGACCTGTTAAAAGGCATAGCATCAATATTCTGTATAACATGCTTTCTGAGGACATATTAAGCAAATTGTAAAATATTAAAGGCTTATGCAAAGTCTGATGTGAAAACTCTGATGAAACCAGTGGTGCAAATTTAGCGAAATGGAAAAAAGAGCCATGTGCGTCTTCCTCCAAGTTAAGATGAACGGGCCCCTGGTGCCTTTTCATGTTCTGTGACTCACAAGCTTTGATGTTTCTTACTTTGCTGCCCATAATCTAAATTATCAACAATTACACAAATCAATTCAGATCTCTTTCATACGCATCTCTAATTCTTTGTAGGGTTCCATGTCATGATCACCTGCTTCTGTTACACGCTCTACATTTAGAACCCCTTTAATTGTCCATTCACAGCATATACAAAGCTTACAGTACATCAAAGTCAGAAATGATGATATATACATGTCTCCACAAGAACGGGAAGGGGACGGGGAGTATATTGGATGATTTCCTTTGTTGGGTTTTTGTAAAATCCATGTCTCCACACTGGTATCCAGTCACTGAAGCAGTGAAATACTCAAGTTAGATGACAAGCTCAAACGTAGCCACGAGCACATTCATACAACAGATAAGGAACAGAAACAGACAATCCCCTCTGAAGCAGATAAGGCTACACGTCAGGTCAGGGCTAGTCCACCACTGTTCCGCTATAGGTGTATCAGTGTGTCTGTGGTTGTGTGTGTATTTGAGTGTTTTTGTGTTTGTTTGACTGTGCATATGTGTATTTTCCTAGGCAAGGGGAGCAGATGAACACGGGGACATTGCTGTGAATCATGGGAGTTTGTAAGAGTCATCCAGTGCCCACTCTGTCTCCTCCCACCCCTTTCCTGACTGAGGGTTTCAGTTCTCAAGAGAGGCTGGGGTGAAGAGGTACGAAGAGTGATACTCGGCCCCCCTCCCCCTCTTCTCCCCTTGTCCTCCTTGTTCCGAGACAAAATACGCACATACGCTGATGATATCAGTCTATTTTTGTAGAAAAAAAGGAACCATACACGTCTCCTCTGCAAAGAGCCAGGTGGGGGAGTGAATGAAGCTCACAGGCCAGAGACCATTACCCGGTAGGAGGGGGGCATGTGTCTGTGCCGTGGGCTGGAACCAGGGCTGCCGTTGGGGCTGGTGCAGCTGGCATCAACCCCTCCTATGGAAGGTAAGTAGGCATGGTGCAGGATGGGAAGCTGCAAGGACAGTCGACGCTGTATGCTGCAGACAGAAAAGGAAAGTTACAATGTGACAGACAGAGATAGAGAGTAATTAAGTACATTTACTCAAATACATGGAAGTATAATTTTGGGGTACTTCACATGATTTTTTTAATTTTTACTAGAAACTTTGGT
This sequence comes from Anarrhichthys ocellatus, assembly GCF_004355925.1. Taxonomy (NCBI): domain Eukaryota; kingdom Metazoa; phylum Chordata; class Actinopteri; order Perciformes; family Anarhichadidae; genus Anarrhichthys; species Anarrhichthys ocellatus. The sequence goes on along the minus strand of NW_022280044.1, from coordinate 1,982,914 downwards.
CCTTGGCATAAAAGCTGGAAGCCCTACACTCCCACCCACCACTCTGACCTCCACATCTAAGGTCACACAACTTGCTGCATCGGCAGAGAACACTTTTAATGTAAAAGTACTCCAAAATCCAATATGAATGTAATTATTTGGGACATTGGATTAGATTTTACATTTACGTATATTATCTACATATATTAACTATAAATTACATAACCCTACCGCAGTCTCTCCCAAAGACTGGGTCCGCACCCACAAATGGGTCGCAAGTGAATTTATTAGGGCCGTCAAATACGATTTGAACTTGTTTTATTTAACATTTATATCTGCGGTACACCTTTGAGCCACATGAAACTGAACGTTTGTATTGTTCTGACAATTGGCTACTTTTAACTACTTTTGTTTAACTGATGAGACGAAACAAAACAAATGACTGCGCAAATGCATTTATTTGGAGTTATCAAACGTTTATCTCTTCAAAATGGCTGGTTAACCTATTCAAGTTATTATAAGGGGATGTGGAAATGGCAGTAAAAATGGTCAGGAATGATCATTTACAGTAACATATAAAAGGTGGATCACAACAGACAGGCAGAGCATAGTTCATAAAGACCTCAGGATGTTTTCCAATTGTTTTTCCTGTATTCTTTAGCACCCTCAGTCCCTTCTCCACTTCTCCTTACTAAACCTCTAATCCGCTATGCCTCTCAGCTTCTGGGATCATCTGACAAAAAGAACATTTCATGCTTCCGCCTGCTGTGACAGTTCTCACCTAGCGCCACTGCCAGCGGGTCGCAAGAAGATTACATAACCAAAATGGCAGTTATGTAAAAAATTAAGAGGGGGTAATGAAATCCAAGCTCAATCAGTGATCGACCGAGAGAAAAGTTGTAATTAGGTGAATTTTGTTAATATTAATGGGCCTAGTCAGTTGTCCTGACCTGTTTCTACTTGTGATGGAAACACTTTTCTCATAAATGACATCATTTTTTGATGTATAATATCACACAGAAACAACATTATGCACCTGATGTGTGACTTTCGGTAGCATTCGTCATGTCACAAAGTCTGACCATTTGTGGTCCTCTGTCTTTACTCTTCCCATACCTCCTTTCTCACTTCTTTATCTCTTCTTGTCTCGCTCGCTGCCTCTTTGTCTCTCTTCCCTCTATGTGATCAAACATTTATGCGGCACGGGAATAGCTCCAAGTGTTCCTTTACTTCTCCTCCCTGTCTATTTTCAGAGCTGCTTCCAATGCGAACTGTAAATCACTGGTTACATAAGCCTCTGTGAGTCTCTACCTCTTTCTTTCTCTCTCCGCCTTCTCATCTTCATCTCTGTCTCTCTTTCCTATCTAAACATCCTTCTGTCTTTATCCACCTTCTTACTGTAACTGCCCTCTCTACAATATTTTACCCCCACCTTGTCTGCTGCCTCTCCCATTCATTTCCATTCATCTGTCCCTCTATGTTACGCATTCTTCTCCTGGGTCTAGTTAAACAAGTGTGGGAGGGAGAGCTCTCAATGAAGCATGAAGTACCCCCCCCCCCCTCCATTGATGAAGTCAACCTCTACTTTGCTTCCTAATGAATAGTGAGTGAATGTAGATCAGCATTTGTCACAAGTGTCTCAGACCATCTTCTCTTACAAGTCGGGACAACAAACCAATCAACTGCATGTAAACGCATGCACACTGTACAAGCACACGTGTGTGTTTTTGTACGTGTTTGACTGTGACTATACAGTATGTGCTGCAGTAAGTCTAGCGTGGTGGGACAATAGACATACACACTATTTGGTTATACGTATGTTGATGTGCGCGGGAGAGAAAAGTGCAGGACCGGTCCATGCTTTCGCAGGGCTCTGTTGCCAGAGCAACCGCCTGAGAACTGCTGGTGGTTGCGATACGTGTGATGTGTAGTCTGATGAAAAAGCTGACAAGACGGCGAGAGGGACATGGGGGTAGAGGTGCTGAAGAAATAGAAGAGCTCACTGTTCGGGCGAGTTGATATCCTCCAGAGGACCTCTGTTTATTCTGGAAGGATCCATGGAGCCCCACTGCGCCTGAGGCTTCTGCTCCAGGTGATTCTTCAGTATCGACTTCTCTCCATCTGCATTGAAAACACATGTAGGTTTGTAAAAACTATGATAGGCCGTGTGAAATGGGCTGTCATCCTTAACTGCTCAAATGCTGGACTTTGCATGTGCCAGGGATCTGGGACATGACTTTAAGGGAGTTGTTGAGACCAGCCTGTGGACCGAATACCTGAGTCATTGGTTTATTTAGGAGGTTGGGTAGTCATGCGCATGGAAGGGGGTTTCTGTTACTTATGCTGTTACACTGATCCTGATGCCATGCAAAAGCAATAACAATCTGTAAATCCTGGGAGCATGGCATGTTAATATTCCAACATTACCAAAAAAATGAATCAATTCCCTGGTTTGAGAAGGGTTATTGTCAATGCACATGTGTCGCTGCACAGTTCATTCACACCACAAAGATAAACTCACTCTTGCAAACCAAAGAAAGTTGTCGTCAAGAGCACCTTAACAAAGACCAAGTCTTGACTAAGACCAGAGTGTATCAAGACCAAGACGAGACAAATACTTTGAGGGGTGGGGACCAAGTCAAGACCAAGACCAGACCAGACCAGACCAGACCACTGCAACACACAAACCATATACTCCTCACTCCTCAAATTCATCCACAATCCCATAGAAAACAAATGAAGCTTCCTCTTCATTCACCTCTTAATTACCAAATATACTATATGTATGCATAGGAAATGTCTTGATAAAATAGTGCAATCCAAAAGATGAATTTTACTTGTTGAATTTTCATTTGTTTTCTATAAGCAATCCCAGTAATAATAATAATAACAAAATAAATCCGATAATCCAATTTAGTGACATCCCTGCAGTTCTGGTCACGACTGGTCTTGCAATGAAGTAAAGAGTCCTCTTTGTTTGTAAAAAAACAAAAACCATCAATAAGCTCAAATGTGAAGACACCTTTGTGTTGTTCATAATAGTGACCTGCCAATATGTCATCAACCGTGTCTGTCAACTGACTGTACTATCAGCTTCTTTTTTCCAAAAAGGAAAACAGATAATCTATCACATATGCAGGGTGATATTAAAGCCCAGGTAAAAACTAAAACTTACACCAGTTTGGAACAAATTCAAAAAGTGGAAACGGGTGCAAAGAGAAAGAAAGCATCAAAGTGAGATAGAAAAGAAAGAACCCTTATCCAGAGAGGAAGGCAGAAAGGACACAAGAAAAGGCTTCCCAACATTGATTTCTGCATTCTTCGCTCCGGATGTTGTGGGGGCCGACGAGGTTGAAACACAATAAGAATTGTAGTAAACAGCCTTATCAGTTAAAAAAAATAAATGTACCTGGAGAGTAATGGGACAATTTCTTTCCCCCTGCAGAGTTTTCTCTCCAGTTGTCCCAGATTTCCCAGCACCTGCTGACCTGATTCACTGATCACAGCACTCCATGGACCTTTGAGCTCGCTGAACTATTTTTAAGCAGACTAGTCCTCTTTGTATTAAAAAAAGAAGCCTAACCTTGTAGTACTCAGAGCTGTGTTAAAAGCACACACACACACACACACACATATTTATACACTTCTTTATGGATCCGTTCTCAGCAGCTAATCCGTCAGAAAACTACACCTGAACTGTCACCCACAGGTTTTCTCCATCATGAAGATAGACAGACAGAGAGATAGAGGGAGACGTGAAGTGTGGCTTCTCAGTGAGGGTAATCGCTGCTGACATGGCGTTCTACACTTATAACAGCCACTCATTCACGGACCTCAATACATTTAGACCAGCTCTCTTATGAATACTGATGACTGCAGTTCGGAGCCCGGCGATGATGATGATGATGATGATGATGATGACTGCCAAGCACAAGCAGATTGAGGCAAAGATTATAATGCTGGTGATCTTTGAAGGAGGCTTAATGACCTGTGATTTTATTTCCATAATGTCAGATTGACAATTCTGAGCAGCATCTAATGTGCTGTCTCTCTTCGTCTGATCTCTCGTTCTCCTTCTCTCCTCACAAGATCGTTATCGTGAACACTTCAGCAACCTAGACTTCTCTGTGTGAGTAAAAAGTAATAGCAAGGTCGGTCTATCGCTAAATATGAGAGTCTTGCTTTGAGAGAGCTGTGGCTCTACTAAGTTTTAATTCATCTGTCAGTTTTAAAACTTGACAGGAGCAGGAATATGCCGATATAAATTAATAAGACAGCCCACTTTTGCTGCTTCATTGTATCTGATCCCTATGCCCCAAGAGGCAAACGGATCATTTCTCTACCAGCATCAGCATGTTTTCCCTGCTGAGGGAAATAATAGTTGATGGCTGTCTAATCCTTTCAAAGAAGTGAAATTTATTTTTGGAAGGCGTGTGCACTCCAGAAATCAGCTACTGTATTTCAATTTAAAAATGACTGATTCACAATTGTTGCTACCAACTCCAGCTGGTGGGAATGGGAGAGATATTTGTTACTTTACTCAACACAGGTTTTTAAATATGACTGTATTTAGTAATCAGACTCAAATTTTGAGAAGACAAATACAGATTATAGTTTTTTTCTATAAAAATATGTCCGTAAACGAATATTTGTACAAAAAAGTGTCTCCGTTCTCTTCCTGACAAACTAACCAGGACAGTGCATACACAGAGTTAGTCTAAAATAAATGTATCGCTATGAGCCCAAACAATTAGACATTTTGAGTAAACTCAAATTAAGCCTGATATCAGCCGCCAGCTGCTGCGAGGACTTTAGAGAGATTATTTTCAACAAATGAAAAATGTCAGAATGTCTTCGTTTAAATAATGCAAGACAAATATTTTCAGGTAATACGACACAATCTTTCTTTTTTTTCTGAGGAATGGAAATATGATTCAATATACATTTGAACCCTGATACACGGCTGAAAAACCAAAATATCAAACTTACAAAATTTGATGCAGTATTCTGGTTCAGAAGACAATCAAAAAAATTGCACAGATGGTAGCTCATTTACTAATTATCTACTAATCAAAAATAATCTTGGCACTGACTTCTAGCTCTCTGCGTTCCATAAAAAGACAACACTGAGCCGCTCCATCGACCAATTGTGCCACAACACACATATTTTTAGTTCAGATCAATCCTTGTAAGGGTACCTAACAAGGCTAAGACAGGAGGATGTGTCAGGCAGAGAAGGAGGAGGAACAGAAGGAAGCAGAGAACAAACTACAACACAAAGAAGAGGCATTTGACACGTTGCCTGGTGAATGTACTAACTAACTGCCATCAGTTCATTGCGTAACAGTGAACTTTCACAGATGAGAAACTTCTCAAACAGTTCCAACGTCTGCTCCCAATCTGCAGAATGAGCGCAGCTGTTTTACTGTTTTACCTTCCCAAACTCAGACAAATCCATTCCTTGAGACCAGCTTCGTGCTGGCGTGTGCATCCGATGTGCTGAAACTGGCCGCTGTACGTCACGTCACCATCACCCTGCGTCTGCTAAAATGGTGCCTAATGCAAAGCGATGCTGCTGGGGTGTAAAGATTCACTGATTCAATTTGATGACCTCGACTTCACAATGTCTAAGATACAGCTGCATCAATTCAAATAGCCTGTATCGGGCAGAACTTAGGAGGGTGAATGACACAAGCTCTGGAAAAGAGGGATATGACACGTACCTTTAAATTTTAGATGTTTTACTCCTTGTGTTTCCCTTTGCTTGTCTCACCCAATTATGGTTCACCTTAACTGACCCCTCCTCCCTTCTTTAATCTTCTCTCAAGTACATTGTTCAACACACAGCAAACAACATCCCACACACCAAATAATTAGGTGCAAAATCAAGTGTGGACTCACTTTGGGCTTAATAATAAGCGGTGGGAGAGAAGTGTGACTACAGTGTGTGTAAAACTTGCTAAGCAGCAGTGGAGTATGCAGGTACTCTAACTAATCTTATGACTTATCCCAAGAAACGTCACAGACTTGCTGTCAGGCAGAGTACTCATGTGTCCCTTCTTCACATGCAGCTGACAGGAGCTCCAGCAATGGGAAAAAATAATAAAAAATTCACGATATTATTTCAAGCCGCTGCTCTGAAAGCCGCGTTAAAATCCTTCCCGAAAGCCACCGAATATGCAAACGTACCTGCATAAATAACGTGAAACACCTCATTACGGCTATAAATATGACTTTATATTAAATTGCATCAGACTGAATCACGCTGAAATGAGGCGAGACAGGACTGAGTTGCATCTTACTGAGCTGCTCATTCTTGGTTTTATCTTGGTCTATACAGACTGCTGCAATCTAGTTTCAGCCACCAGAAGCAGCATTAATTAAACAAGCCATCTGAGCAGCTCCAGTCAGTTAGTGAAGAAGAAAAGATACATCATGTTGGATTTTACATGGGTTGTATTGATTGTAATGGAGAGCATCAACACATCGTGAGAGTAAGTGATGTGTTTGTTACTTCACGCCCACCAAACATCAACGCTGTTTCTCCGGATGGTCTTTGTGAGATTGTATCTTTCTATTCATCTATTCATTGCCTGGGACTAGACCTTTGAATCTGCCCACTCCACCTAGTTGACGACTGCGTCTGGCATCAACACATGCAACAGCTGTTCCTCAGTTGTTAAAGCGATCGATCCAACGAGGACCACAGGGGGATTAACTATTAGGATTGAACAGATCTGACTTCTTCGGTCTCTATACTGATACGATTCCTGGGCTTTAGGTATCTGCCGATACAAAGTAAGATCCGATACCAGTGTCTGATCAATAAGCTGAATGCCTCACTGTGTGGAAGAGACTGAGATCAATCTTTTATGTATAAAACAACATCAGACTTGACTTAAACTTGACTTTTCTAACTTTATACAACAAAATGTAACAAATAAATACATACATAGAAATGTACTGGATTGTTATTTATTAAAATAATGGTATCAAGTACCAGATCGGCCTATTAATCCAGCTATTTGAGTCAGTATCGGACCGATATACGATATCAGTATTGGTATCGGTTAATTTTTCCATTTGCTTCGTAAGTACTGAATGCCTAAAATGGGTGGTGTCACACTGATGCCTCAACATGACTGCGATAGGGCTATATGGAAACATACAGCCGGTTTCTTACCTTTAGCGTCTGTGAAGTTGCGTATGCTGAGGATGTTGTTGGCATCCGGGTAATGGTTCTGTTTGATGTAGGGAGTTTTCTCTGGGGTGTCCTGCAGCTGCATGGTCACTTCTTCCAGCTCTTTATCCAGCTATAAAACAGGAAAAACAAAGAAAATATTGGTTTATGTTTTTTTTCAAGTGGGTAAAAGTAGAGTGAGTCCATTATTATCATAAACTGAACCATCTTTAATTACATCAAGTTTGCAGAAATCATTCAAAGACAACCTAGCTGAAGTAGGCTACATGGTTATCAGCCAAACATTACCCAGTGTGGCTCTATGGATAACTTATTTTCATTTCAAAACACAGGGAAGAAGGGAAAAGACTTCTGCCTGCCAAAGACTTAATCATTTTACGTGTCCTTACTCGTGTCTGAGTAGCTCCTCATTTAAAACAATCATGAACAAAAGCAATGATAACAGCAGTAATTCACCTCTGAGAGAGCTGATAAGAAAAGCCAAGGTGATTGTTTTTTTGTCACTCAATGTCAGTGAACATGTTAAGGAAATGAATCAGAGAGAAGGTACAGTGTGGATGTTACAGAGATAACAGCATCTCTCTCAGAGTTCTTGTACAACTTGTGCTCAGTTACTGTTTCTTCAATTACATTCAAAAGCTTCTTCTTATCCAGTGATTGCATTAAAAACCCTGACACCCACTGCACCGGCGTCTTGTCTTGTAAAATCATGACCATCAATGAAAAAAAATGACATGTATGAACATGAATGTGTATTCATCGGGTCAGACCTCTGTTATCCTCATGCGGAGGCGGTGGTTATCAGTTTGAAGCCCGTCCAGTCGCGAAGTGTTAGCCTGGTTGACGCTGGTGACTGAGGTGGAGGTCTTGGAGTCTTCCTTCTTCTGGTTCTGGGTGAAGTTTAACCTGCGGTTCTGGGTGGCTGCGTCTGGGTTGGTCCTCATGGTGATTAACTGGAAGAAGGGTTTCGGGGTATTAGTCAGAGTTAGAGTTAGGGTCTGTTATAGAATTACATGGGCAAAAAAAGCTACACATAACTGTTTACGCTGAAAGTTTAGGACACAGGATTTAGTGAAGTGTGGTGTGTGAATCTGGTGATAATTAAGCACTCCAGTTTTTGAGTTAACCAGGTCTGCTCATACACACTCTCCTTGCTCACTCACACACACACACACACACACACACACAAATAAACTGACCTTGGGAACAAAGACCAGACAGAGCGTGATGGTGCTGCAAAATATGATCACCAGTGCCACAATGCAGAACTGGACATTGGGCTGGTCCCTTGTAAGAAAAGACACCGCAGCGCCGATGATGCACATGATGCCCACGTTGTAAACACTCATCCCAATGTATTTGCTGTCATTGAGAGCAGGGATGCTCACGTTCCTGGTCTCCCATGCCAAGAAACAGCCAAATAACTGTCGGGGAAAAGAGAGGAAAAGTAATATTTGTTTTTGTTAAAACATGTTTGAGAGAAGGTTAAACTGACTTTTTAAAAACAACAACTGCAGGCAGTATCTCTGGGGCAATGCGCACACAGTTAATCAAAAGTTTCGTCATCCTCACTTTTTAAAGCTCTGCAGTTTTTTGTTTTTCCAGAATAAAATATGTCGTATTCATCTTAATGTTGTTTGTTGGACACTGCTCTTTATTGTTCTTCATAAATGGAGTGCCGAGAAACATTTAATCTTATTTGATTTAGTGTTAAGAAACATTTAAACAGTCAAAAAAAAATCATTAGAATCATTAGAATGCCTTAAAGAGGAGGAAAACTATCTGAAGAACATCTTTCTAAAGCAGCCTTTGGTTTCATGCTTGTGAAATGTTTATTTAGAGCGTTTGTTTTGTGGAACATTAAAGTTGCAGCAGCAGCAGTCTGCTGAATAATTCACTGTGTGCTGTGTAAATTGGCCAGCCTGCTTATCCTAAAGTCTAAATGAGAGTTAGCGGAATGACAAGCAGCAGATTTACAGGAGCAGTCATCAAGGATTAGTGGATCTCAGGTGTGTGAGCATGTGTACGCGAACGTGAAGTGGTGGTGATGTGCACGTGTATGCATTCATATGTGAGACTGTGTGTGTGTGTGTGGGTATTTGTTTGTGTGTCTGCGAAGGCAGGGATGACTCAAGCCTTAATGCTTCTTTTTACTGCGCTGTCCGTATCCACATCTGTATGCCTCATACAGATGTGGACTCCTGTCAATCACTTGATACAAACTTTTCCTGCTGCTCAACTTCTTTGTTGCCGTCTTATTATTTTACAGCAAAGCCCCTCCTACTTGTTACCCTACAATTTGATCTCTCCGTCTTTTAACTTTTTTTGATTGTATTTTTTCAAATTAATTAATTCATGTTTATTTTGAAAGAGACTTATACAGTATACATAGAAAATTGCTCAACAATTATCCAATACAATGTGTCAGAGCCTTTATAGCTACTGCTAATTTCCAATGCCCTTGCTATTAGCATTAGATTAGTAGGAGTTAAAGCAAAGGTCAGTTAAGCAACAACACTAAACTGATATCACAACAATGTAAAGGAATAGTTTGACATTTTTGGGAAGTACACATTGATTACATTCATTGTGTAAATGTGTGTGTACAGACTGTGAGTACATGATGAAAGGTTAACCCTTTCCTCTCACCATTAGCAGCCCCTTGTAGGCGTAAACGATGCCCAGCCAAATGGTCATGTGGGTGTTCTCACAGTGCTCCAAGAAGGGACGGATGGCTATGTCTCGGCCTTGGGGGTCCGCCTGTTGACAACACAAACACATCGAGAGGAGGAGTATTTAGTACAAACCTCCAAAAAGTAATTTATTTGTTTTTGAAAAACAAAGGCAGGTGAACAAAAAAGTGCAAAGTGGACAGGCAGTCCACAGTGGAACAGGCAGCATTTCTTTGCGGAGCAGTAAAACAGCTGAGAAAAGGAAGAAATCCTCAGGAGGCAAATGTTTCCACATTTGTTTTTCTCTTTGCAGGTGTTGTAATTTCACATTCAAGGACAGAAGCTACACGGACTGTCTGCTGCTAGTCAGAATGACGGTGTCACTGATCAAACATTCAGCTGTGTAATCAAACCGCGTCCTATCATGGCCACTGGGCTTCTCCAATGTCGGCTGAAGTTAAATGAATCCATGCTAAGGACACTAATGGGCACGACTAATGAGGCTTATTCATTAATGTGATTTACACCTCCTCTTTTTATTCTTGTTCCTCACTCAGTCGACCCAGTCTCTCTATTTATTTAGCTGTCTTTTCATTTCCACTGTCTTCCATAACAGCTGGTGACACGTGTGACTTACGGGGGAAATTAGCACCTGAGGTGGATATTAATATGCTAAAACACGTCACCTCTCCTCTCTCTTTCTCACTCTCTCTGTTAGGCTGGGCTTTAAAAAACTTTTAATAAGAGCATTAGTCTGGCCTGCATGGATTCATCTGAGGCCACACCAATATATCAACGCTGAGACACCTGGGGCAAGGCTGGGCATGATGCCATGCTGCTTGCTAGGTGCGTGTGTGTGCGTGTGTGTGTGTCTTCAGGCTTATTTACAGTAAGACATGTCTAATGGCTCATCAGATGGTGCTTGTGTGTATTTGTGTACACGCATCTACATCAAAGTCTTTGATTTGCAGAAATTCAGTTCATAAGGAAAGTCCTTTAAGGCAGAAAGCAAGATGAGGAGAAAGGAATTATACTGAAATGTGAGCTTTGTTGTGGTCGTCACTCCCCACACATACTACGCTGAGAATGCACTTTGTTAAATGTGTCTCTGTGACAACACAAAATAAATACACACCTACACATACACATCCCTCTTCGGCTGCAAAATCCACTTCCACTAGTCCCTTTGACCCCCATATTCTCCATTCAGCTCCCATTAATGGACCTTGATGGATTTAAATGAGTGGTTTTCTATAGAATGATCACTTAAAATGGGAAATTGGTGCTTAAAAAGCTGCAGTGATTCACCCAACAGAGAGGAACAGAAAAGTGGCCATACCGTATCATTTCTGGATATCTTTGAAGTGTTGTATCATTGTACAGTTCTCTCGGTTTAATTCCCATGTCTCCGCCTTGGAAATACAACTTCCACACAGTGTTCCTCATTCCTGCTTGCACTTGCTGTCTTTTGCTTTCAACATTCAATCCCACAAAGGATTACTTATGCAGAACACATCACACGCTGTTTGTTAAAAAGACACCGCGACGACAACGTGGCAGGCGGAACCCCCTACAACTCAGATGTAGAGTCAACTTTCCCACCATCTGCCGAAGATCCTCATAACCTCTGATGTCTCAAAACAGAAACACATTATAAAGCGAGGATTGCTTCGGTGGCAGTGAGTTCACACACTTTGTCAAAGCACTCATGTAACCCCTTGAGAATTTCCGTGGCAACTGTGTGACTCATGTCACTCATATCTGGAACTCGATCACTGGAATATTGTTAACATGACGGTGAAGAACTGGCAGAGCAGTGTTTCTGCTTTAAAAGCCATCAAGGAGGTGGAAACGCAGGAAAGTGGGGCAGGAGATGACGCACAGACTGGCTTTTTTTATATTTGAAAAAGAACCACAATTAGTTGACGCAGTATAGAAAATGGAACGTGAGACTCAAGCATGGTATTTCCATCATACAGCTACGGGTAATTTCTTCATAAAATGCTTTCAAACTTAGAAATGTGTTTGCACTGAGCAAGAGAAAATCAGGAGTTATGCATAAGATGCCCTGGTTTGGCAAAGTCTCTGGGCATGGATCATCTCTTGTCACAGGAAGTGATAGATGTTTGCAATACAGACAATCGTTCTGCAAACTGCTGGTCACTGCTGACTGAAGTAGCGTGGAAGATGACACTCTACAAAAACAGGCCCCGCTCCCTTTGCCTTTCCTACATTCATGGAAGAAAAGACTAAAGCCCTTTTCAAACATGGAATATAACATTGGTGAGTTCATCTCTCCGTTCAGGCGATAACCTTTTTCATACTAGGTCAGACCTTAATGTTAATTGTTTGTTTCCACTGAACGGCTTTACAGCATCGTCTGCATCTTCGTCATTTCTGTATATTTAAGGTCACGTTTTTTGGCTGAGCAATCTGTTATTCAAACAACAATGCTTCGAGGAGTCACACTTGTTGCTAAATTATTCTGTTCATTCGATATGAGAGGCACATTCTGCATCAGTGCTCTTTGCAAAGTCGCAGCTCCGAGCAAACTTGTGTCACTAACAACAAAATGATAAGACAAAATGAGATATAATGCTTATTAGGCTCGGGAGTCTATCGCAGCAGAGCAGACAGCGCCGTTCGGAGGGAAGCTGTCTGGGGAGTTGCCAGGCAACAGGGCTGTAGGCAGCAGGCGGCCCCAAAGCGGTGGTGATGGCGGCAAAAGTGGCGGTTCGCTGTCATTTTTCACAGCATTAGCCCTCTAACGGGATCACTCTGGGAGGGCAGGCAGATTCTCTGTGGAGAAATGGAGCCAGATGAGGCGATGAAAGGAGTGATGGAGGAAAGAGGTAGAAAGAAATGGAGGGTGGGATGGAGAGAAGACAAGAAGCAAGAAGTATGGATGGAAAGATGGAAGTTGAAATAAATGGAATAATAAGGGGATAGCAGGATAGATGGAAGAAAGGTACAAATGACAGTGTGGAGAGGCAAAATAAATATATGCTGTCAATCATGTTTCTTCAAAGAGAAAAGTGAAGGAAAGGAGAAAATCTAAAATAAAGAGACCATCAGAGAGCAGAGGGAAGTGAATACATCAGGAAGAGCTAGGACAAGGTGGAGAAATGGAGGTAAAGATTGGGGGCAAACTGACAGTAATTTGCAACTGTTTGACTATTTGTGTGTTTTTCTATCAAAATGGGTGCTCAGAGGAACACACTCCACGGTTCCCAAAGATGGAGCAGAATAAAAGTTTATTTTTTAATTTTTTATTCTACTTGTTTGAGCCCATTTATATCTGTCCCTGTGGGTGTCAACGTTTGCATTCGGTGAGCACACATACGTAATGTGAATGGGATTGTTTGTGTGTCAGTGTGTGCATGTATATATAGATGAGCTATCGGGCAAACACTGACGGAAACACTCCATCAAACATACTGGCAATTACAACAGAGGAGATTCCACCATGGTGAAAGAACGAGGGAGAAAGAGAGAGAGATGGGGGACAAAAGATAGACTTTGTGGCAGCAATTTATGTTGTACTATTTTGTGGCTGTGATGAAAAATGACGAAGGGAAAGCCACTGAGAATAGCAGAGAGAAAAAATAGAAATCATTTAAAAAAAAAAAAAAGTCCTTTTTTTTGTCCTCAAGGATGATTGTAAAAGTTTTATCATAAAAACGCTGCATCAAATTACTGTGTTGTGATTACTCCAGGGATTAAATAATTTACATTTATGAACGCTGAGGCTATTTGAAATCTCTCTCAGAACACTAAGCAATGTCATATGCTGTTTATCAAATAATAATAAAAAATGTAGATTTTCTGATTGGTGATTGGTGGTGTTTTGAAAGTCAGCGGGTGGCATCGTGTTCTGCTGATGCCCAGGGAACCAGCCCCACCAACTGTTTTCCTGGGCACAGAGACAGGGAGAGAAACGCACTGATAGAGTGCTGTCTGATATCACGCAAACACAAACACATTATCCTGCGTGGCACCAACTGTTTTCATACATGCAAATACAGACATTTTCTGCATGTCGTATGTCATTCTCAGCCTGCCTCCGCTGTCTGAGGGTAAATGCCGTTATTAGGACTGTAAAAGCTTGTGACAAATGTCATAGCATGAAAAATCGAATGTGTTGAAAGTGGTTTTAGAAGAGACCCAATAAGTACCACAGTTAATCAAATTCCATTTTTGGTTTATAGTCTCGAGGACTGGGGGAAAGAAGGAGAAGCAGGATTTTTGAGAAATGTTACAAAGATGGAGGTATTTAACGTATGAATGAGGGGAAGTAGAAAAGCCAGGATGAGAGATTTAGAGAGTGAAAGGGGGAGAAAAACAAACCGAGAGCACAGAGGGCAAAAAGATATCGGAAGATGAAAGGCAACTTTATGATGCAGTAATTTGTAGGAAATCATTTGAGAAGCAGCGAGCAGAGTTTTCACAAGCCTTCTACGAAATTCTGAACAGCAGTAATGGCCTTTAGACAAGCAAATAGGAGAAGTGCATGGTGGGTAATTCGCTCAGCTGGTTGGACCGGGAGGTTGATGCCAGTAATGCTAAAAAGGAGTTCACACCCACTGAGGAGATATTTTCTTGTAGGCTCCACATAACATAACACGTAACAACTACTGTAAATGCCCAGCCTCTGATTGCCTCACCCTAACCAAAAGTATTTTAGTTTCCCCCTTAATCATGCATATGGTTGGATGAAACTCATATAACTATAATTCATATTCTTCCTATTTTTCCTATGTTGTCTGCAGGCAATAGGTCTTTGTCACTGTACAGTCTGGTTAGACACTGCTGTTGGAAATGGCTGCTAGCAACAAAGCTGTTGCCAAAAATGTTGCTTTTTACTTTTAAAACACATCAAATGAATGCCAGCAATAGACTGTTAAACCGCAAATGGAAAAAGCTAACAGTGCAAACGGGGAGTACGCGGCGTGTTTGCTGCGTGCCGAAGAGCTTCAGGACTTAGGGAAAAACTTTTAGGGAGAAAGGGGAAACACTTTACTTTGAAGTCCCCTCATTTAGCAATACTTTATAAAAACATTAAGTACATGTTTATAACACTATAATATAGTTGGACACAGATATCAGTGTTTATTAATGTATTTGCCAGCGACTATATCTCCTCCTGATGGCAACCATAATTGGAGGCGGCTGTATAGAACTGATAATGAATGACTAGAATATAGTAAAACACTGTTATGAATATCAATATTTCTTCATAGGAAAAGTTATAATCATTGACAGATACTGTACATTTATGAACACTTAACATGTCCTTATATATGTGTACAACCAGTTATAGAATTAGCTCATGCTGTATGTAAGTATGGTCAAGGAACTACAGAGCTACTTTTTTGTGATTAAGCAAACTGCATCATTCTCGCACACTGCGTAATATCACCCGCTTCTCAGCTGCTGTTATAAATAGAGTATCATGATGTTATGCTCAAAACCAGTGCTGCGTCCCCATTTGATAAACTCGGCCTCCCCACTGAGGTGATGAGATTATTAAAGGACCTTTTAAGTTTCCAGGTGCTGGTGCGTGTGCAATAACAGTGAAGCACCTGACTCATTTAATGAGGCTCACAATTCGAAGATCAGATGACGAACATCGGATGACGCACAATCGTCACCTGTCAGGGTCTGAAAAGTTGTGGCTGATTAAAATCAGCAAACAACAACTTTCCAAGGAGGCTTACATTGTTTATCCGACCAATGTTTGGCTTTCTGAAGTGTGCCTCTTTACCCTCAAAATATGTGGTGTGTCCAGTTTTATAATTAAAATGATACAGAATGAGTTTTCTTTTGTTAAATGAACCCTCTGAAGCTATTTATTTTTATTTATTTGAACCTAGTTTCTATTTGACTACATGGAAAAAATGCTTGCTATTAAGTATTACTCGCTCCACTCATTACTAAATATAGGGGGTTAGGCGATGTTGTGTTAACATAGGAGCAAGAAACTTTGCACATTGAAAACCATGTTATTATTATGTTATTATTATTTTCTTAGCTCATAAAAAGTTGACGATATTGAGATACTCGGTTTTCACAGGATAGCAAATCAAAAGAATAATAGACCTACATCTAGGGAATATGCAAAGTGATGTTCAGGTGATACTGAGGCTAATAAAACTTTTCCCTTTTCTACTTAATCAAAAAGGTAGACAGCACAGTGAGAAGAGTTTACCCCATAAAGATGTTAAATGTCATATGGTACATGCTCTGAAGGTATGTGGCACATCCACTAGTATAAAGAAAGACAAATGAGAGGAAGGAAGGGAAGAAAAAAGGCCAGTGAGGAAAGGTTGGAAGAAGTGAGGAAGGGGGGTGTGAGAGAAGAAGCCGGGGGAGAAAGCGAGGGAGGGTAAGGGTGGCGTGCCCCCAGCCGAGGCTGACCTACATGCAGAGGGGCCATGGTGGCAGGGCAGCAAGGCGCCGCTGGCACTCCGAGCCATGTCTCTGCCATCCCTCTACACGGTGGACGTGAACACCATCTAACATGTATGTGTGTGTGTGTGTGTGTGTGGGTGTGTGTCTGTGTGAGTTTTACTGTAGTGTCCTAGTCACACTGGATGGGTGACCAGGATATTCCACCCCAGTGCATCTTCACAGATATTATTCTGGTTCGCTTAAGAGAGAGAGAATGAGGTAGATGCGGAAAGAAAGAAAAAAACACAACAGAGATAAGATAATAACCCCAAAAACCTAAGAAATTAAACACAATCACACTTAATCTTCATTCAGGGCGATGGAAACTGTATGGTCAGATGTGAATTCTGTAGTTTAAGAGTCTCCTCCCCCTCCTCTCCTCTTCCCCACTAATGATGATAAAATGATGTCTTTATTTGAATGTGTCTGTCTGTATTTAAATATTTCTGCTCCCTTGCTTGCTTGAGCATCCACCCCCCCTTTCTTCATTTTTTTCATACAAGCCTGTAATCCCATTTGATGACTAATCCTTCTGATAGTACCATGGCCCAATGACCTTCTCACCACCACTGGGCCAAATTGGCAGTAACATGATGAAATTGTGAAAGGATTTGTTTTCTGTTACTCCCCTCTCTCTCTGCAAGGAACTGGCACAATAATGTTTTGACAAAAGACTGATTCCTTGCTTTTTTCCAATAACTGGCTGACCTACTAAAGACTGGAAACAAACTGGAGCTCCATGCAAGGAAATGAACAGCTGTCTGTGACTACGAGATGCACAGGGGTCCATCCCTGTTTCTTGGTCTGGAGGCGTCAGCGTAAGTGTCAAGTCTCTCAGTTTACCTGAGAATCCCAAATGAGTGCCTTTGCACTCTTTTGAATCATCACACATTCATCAGAAAAGTTGTGTAATCCCAGTTTCAAAAACATGTCAGTGTACCGCAGAGGTGGTTCGCAGGAAGTAGTACCAGAGACATTTTCACTGGCCGATATGTTTTGAAGTTATCTTAAGTGTTTTCGAAACAGTACGTTTGAGATTATCTTTCCAGTACAGGTCGGTTTAAATACACATGCAACGCAAGAGCAATCAGCCAAAGATCTGATGAAATTAAAGTGAGTAAAACAGTACAGTTCAAGGTTTTAGGTTGGCAGGTAAAAGGTGGAGAAATACAAAAAAAAATTCAAAGGAAGACACTTCAAAGTAAGGAAAGAGGAGGCTACTAGCCCCTCCACATGTGCAAGAGCACACAAAAGACGCAAACACACACATTTAAATGAAATATGAGGGAGAAACACACACATGCTGACACCTAGACAGTAGATAAGTGCTCAAAAATAGACTTATGCACTCACTTATGCATTCTCACAAAATTACAGTATAATGGCACATACAAACACAAACACACACACACACACACACACACACACTCACACACACACGGGTGCAGCTCCCTCGGCTCCAGCAGGGAGCTGCCTTAACTGATTTATTAAAAGCTAAACGCGTCATTAGTGTAAGCGGCTAACCCTGAACATTGGGCTCATTAGAATATGCAAATGATGTGGTATAGCCCGACAGTCTGCTAGATTGCAAGCTAAGGCTTTTGCTATCATAGAATCCAACTGCTTTTATGGGCGCTATTTTTTTAAACATACCTCCCTGTCATAACACTAGCTTTCATCAAAGCGCCCATTTGCACGCTGTGTAGCTTAGGGCTCTATGTTGGGTGTAACTGCCTAATGTCATTGCTGCCATTGTTGCAGAGGAGGTGGGTGTATCACTATGGAAGTCTGTACAGTGCTGGGGGAGCAGGTATATTCCTTGGGAGGTAGTAATGCCAGAGAAGTGTGAATACTTTTAATAAGATCTGCATACTATACATACTTTACTTTTAGACATATCCTGATCACCTTCATTTGCACCCGTTACAGATTGCCGATGAGCCATATCGGCCGATACGGATCGTTTTTGTCGTCATTTTGTTTTGTTATAGCAGTTGGTAGACAAGGCTCCATGCTATTTTTGTTACTACCAACATGTTATCCTTTTCCTTTGTTATAGTCATCTGTATTGGTTATTTATATATAAACACACTATTCAAATTATTAGGAAATAAAGATTGTACTTTTAGCTAGTAGTGTTATTTATGTATTATAAGCTGCTTAGAGCTATGGTTAGGAAGTCAAATTGGTCATAATCTCCTCTCCTGCGTCTATTTTTTCTTGCTGTGATAACAACTTATTCAAACAAGTGTGTTTATTTACGTTCCTAACTCAAGTTTACAAGGTTCAATTTGAACACATGATAACATTAGAATTTATCTTCGCCCTATACTTGTTACTGAGTAGAGCATCAGAATCGGCCACTAGAAAGCATTAATGCATCAACAGATTGCTCTGCGGTTCAGAGGCATGCTGATTGAGGGGGGGGGGGGGGGTCAATTACGGACAATTACACCAGCATTACAGCAGCAAAATGATAAATATATCTGGTTACTGCTTTGCCTAGTGCAAATCAGCAGCCAGAGGCTTCAATAGAATATTTTCAACAATTTATTTAATTCAGAAATACTGTTTGGAATGTTGCTGGAAAACAAACAGCAGGGAAGATCCAGTCCACACAAACGCACTCTCTTTAACACCTGGGTGCCATTATTTATCTGAAGGACCCTAATCAGGATTTGTAGCTGTGAAGAAGCTCATAAATCCTGGTTGACTCAGTGACAAATGGAAAGAACCCAGAACTGTGGATAAGCCATCAGATATGACAAGTTACTCTCACACATCACCTCACCCAGAGGTATTTCTCCTATTCTTTCTCTATCTTTCGCCTTCATTTTCCTTCCAGCTATCTTTCTCATTGAAGCTCCCCTATTATAGTGCTTTAAAAGGAAAGGTTGATGATTCCAAATCTATCTGGAGTTTGACGGACAGTCCACTCTAGGTGGATGAACCCGCAGTGTCCCTCTAAATCAACACTCCCAGAGATTAGTGCAGGTGCTTGTCCAAAGCGAGGAATAACACACAAGCAGCACATATTTTACTCTACATTTTCCAACAGCCAGCAAGCACACACACACACACACACACACACACACACACACACACACACA
>NW_022280044.1:1944877-1963402 GCF_004355925.1 Anarrhichthys ocellatus | reverse complement strand
CACATACACACACACACACACACACACACACATACACACACACACACCTTTGCCCTCTGCCACAACAATGGCATTGATCTAATTTTAATGGAAATTGTCCTATAAATAATCTACTCTAGTTTCTGATTGCAGGGCTGAGGGTTACATTCACTGATGACCTTTTCCCTCTTCTTATTTCAGCATTCCACTTGTGACACTCCGCTTCAACTCATTCTTATTCTCTTTTCTCCCCAAGACGGTAATTTCCGATTTGGTTCAATACCAGAACGGCCTTTGGTGACATTGTCCTTTATTGCGAACCAGTCAGAGTAATCATGGACCACAATACATAGAAATACAAGCCCAGCATCATTATGTCAGTAATAACTTTCATTTTACCCGCTTCACTACATTTCCCATCATCCCTTGTCAAACAAACGTGTGCCAGAAACTGACTTTACTGCCAAGAAATAATTTCCATTGTTCTCTATTCATTATCTGTCCCTGTCTGATACAAGACCATCCTATTAGATCATATAATATCTTCCTCGGGAAATTACCGGAAATGATCTGCCATGTTAAACATTAATTGAACAGGCGGACCTACTGTCTTTAAACCCGCCACAAGCAAGTGCAACATGTTCACAGAATTAATTAATTTGCTTGCAGATACTTCCTGCTCCAGTACCTAATAACATCAAATGCAACAGTGATTCAACAGAATAAGAATGCAGACTATAAATGATCTATTTCAGCCCGGCTAGTATTCATCTTACTCTTTATGCAGAGGGAGGAGATTGAGTGGGAAAAAGCAAACAGTCCAGCAACATTATTCTGAAACATGCTGTCATCATGATATGTGATTACCCACGTTGCATGTGGATAGCAATAAGAATCTCCGTGCTTCCAGTAGAGGGAAACCACACCATCCTCTTTTGAGGAATCTGTCTTTCTGTGTCCCTGTCTCTCCCTTTGTCCCTGCAAATCAAGAGTATTAATTGAGTCCTTTGAGGCCTCAAGTTGCCATGAGCCCTGTGTTGTGGTTGCTTAATTGGCGCTGTTATTCACAAGCGAACCACAGTGCACTGTACTGTGTTAGTGTTAGAGGCCTCTGAGTACTGCTCGCCTACTTTCTCAAGGGGGTAGATGGCAATATTTATACTGACTGCAGTTTTGAATCTTACTCTATGCATATAGAATGAATTGGTGTGTCTTTGATTGGAACTGTGCCGTCTAGAAAGCTCATAAACTTTTCTTCTTCGTTATATAACTCTATCCTCCCTCTTTCTCTACTTTAACTCGACACCATCGTCATCCATCTCATCGTGTATCTCCCTCCCCCCTACTCCACAGCCTTTCTCTCTTTTCAATGTATTTCTTTTATCCTCCTCTTTTAACTCACCCTGCAAATGGTCAATAATAAATCTGTTATTGTTTATTTATTATTATTTATTATATATTCAAACTCAAATCCTACTTTTTTACATGCGAAAATCTGCTTGTGGGGTAAGAAATTGTGAAACACGTGACAGCACTGTATACTGACGTTATGTAAATTACTATCAAGACCATGTCACAACATGTGAAATATCTTCTCACTTATTTAAAACAATAAGACTGAAGACAGCACTGTCTGCCCATATTTTTGCACCATTGATAGTCTATTTCAACATTAGTTCAAAATAAAATTAATCTTTATAACCATGACCCGTGTCTGGGCGCCCCTCTTTGTCTTTCTTAGAGCCACGTTGTGACAAGACCCACTTCAGTGACTTGTAAGGATGGATGTTTTCTGCAGTGCCAGCTTCATAAGCTTAAGTGTGTGTGATAGTGTATGAACGCTAATGGGAGCAGACAGCATAATAGATCCCCTCTCCTCCACAGACCTCCATCAGCTGGCCTCAGCTACAAGACTCAGGTATTTGGAGAACTACACTCCACTGCAAAATTGTCCAATTACTGTACATGTATTTGCTGGAATAAGTTATATTATCTCAACACGAGTGAAGAGACCAACCTTATGTCAACCCTTATGTGGTCACTTGCTTCGATAAAGGTCTCTCAGCAGGTGGAAGGACATTAAACCTAATGAAATTATTCCACCTCGCTGGCAGTTTTTCGTTGTTTAAAGAGGGCTTTTGTCTTTCTCACCACAAACCTCCATGTTGTTCTCGGTTTGTCTCTCTGACTGAACAATTTCTCCATTTTCTTCTCATTCTTTTCCACCTCATGCTTGTTCAGTGACTCCATCTCCATTCTTTTTAGTCTGCCCTAAATCTTTCTACCCTCAATTGATCTCATTTTTCCCCTCAGTTAGCCGCATGTTTCACAAGTTCCCTTTGCTTATCATCTTTTGCTCCTTAATACACTGTCTTGTTTCACTTCCTCCTCGAAGCCATCCTCTCTCCATTCTCTCTATTCTCTGGTCCCAATCCATTGCCTGCTGGGTCCGGACTCTCGCTCGACCTTAGGGAGAGACCTAATGATGCAGAAATGCAGCAGTGCTCTGCAGGAGCTCCATGCTGCGCTGTGAGAGCAGGAAGGAAGCACACACACACTCATAAAAACACAAATGTGGGCACACATACAAACATGCACATTCAGGCACAGCTGCAAAGGCGCAATTGCAAATGTACTCCCAAATGCCCGCATGCACGTGTCAGGGGCAAGTAGTGACAAGAACGTGGCCAGTGTGCCACACTGAGGGCAGGGAGGAGAGAGTTATACGATAGGAGCATCAATGGCAGCCTGCAGGAGCTGACACAATGAGTTCAACGCCATTGGCTTTATATGACAGCCTTGCCAACACCTCGCAGTCTCTCCGTGGAAGACACACACACACACACACACACGTCCACACAAGCATGGATGAGTCAGACACTCCCAGGGGCATCTCTCCACCTAGCTAAAGCTTGGCTCTGACAAACACAACACCTTATGGTTGGCTATTGGTGCCCAAGGAGGAACAGCAACACAGACACCATCCTAATTCCATCCCTGTACTATCTCTAACAGTACACACAGCACTACTAATTCATTTTATATACAACACAATATAATATATATGAGAGAGCGTGTTTAAGCACCAGCGTGTGTACAGTACAAACTGACTCTGCTACATTAGCAGCAGGCAGGAAATCCATAAGAACAGTCAATTACTTCAACTGTCAATGGCCTGCCATAGACTGCCTCCACTAGGACAGCAACCAGTCACACCAAAGAATGATGCAGCCCCACCAATCACGGTAGAGGAGGATCCCACCTGAATCATAGGGGGAGGTATGATCGCAGACGGGAAAGGGAAGTCAGATATTTTTAGCTGCCACTGCAATACTGCGTTGAGTGTTGTTGGTCTATTGACATGCACGTAAATAGTTAATGAACCTAGACTTTAAACAAATCACCAAAATACCACGGTGTGTCTGCTCAACTGAAGAGGAAAAGAGTATGTATAATGGTATCTTTTGTATTATATCATTAATGATGCTAATATTTAAAAAAGCAGATTCAAGGTAGATGAGGTCACATATATATCTTCTGCTGAAGAAAATGGAATTATGAAAATACAACTTTCATCTTCAATGTAGAGATTGGTGAATGGAGCTCCCTTTTCCTTTGTCAAGTATAACACGCACACACACACACACACACACACACACACACACACCTCAGTGGTGGCCTCTGAATACGCATGCACTCGCACACATTTCATCCAATTTGAGCCCATTGCCTCACCAATCCAATAGATCTGTGCTATAGCTCAAAAAACAAGCCCATTGGATCTCTTTCACTGACGGCAGACTTCCCTCCGGTCCAGTTAAAAGGGTCAAAAGATGCCAAGAAAGTGTCTATTTAGAAAAGAGTTCAAAGCAAGAGACAAATGCCTTTTGGACAAACAGTGCCTCATTGTGTTCCCATTTGAGCAAGAACATATGCTTTTCACATTAATGGGCTGGACACTGCTCAGAGTAACAGAAGAATTGTGCAGTCTGGTACAGGGTGTCCGCACAGCAATCCACTGAGTCATCAGTAGCTGTCCTAGATGTTTTCAATGCATAGAATCAGCAGAGATCCTCAATATCTTATGCACAAAAAACATAAACTTTCACTTCAGAGACAAGTTTCTCAGGCCTCTCATTCTGTTTTGAACACATATGAACACATCAGTGCATGGTGATTTGTGGTGAGGAGGCCAACCTTGTGGCAGCGCAGACACTTCTTTCCACACAATTCTATTAGATATGCTGTGTCTTGTTTTTATTGTTTTCCTGCATGAATTAATAATACTTTTTCAAACGTTCCCACCATTTTTGTTGCAAAGATTTTGGGACGCCTTATCCAACGTGTTTTCACACAGAGTAGATCTACTTGTGATGAGTAAACTGAACTTTATTTGTAAAATTGGCAAAGTGGCCCTTTAAAACTGACTTTTATGACCTCTCTAACTGTCTTTTTTCAAAATCTGTAGTTACTGTAGCTTCAATGAAGAGAGAGAAAAAGCAGACACAAGACAAACAAATGGAAATGGCCAGAGACGGAGCGGTCTCTCTCTACAGAATATGGCATCAACCGATCGAACAGGAGACAGACCATTAGCGAGAGATAGTAAACCCCAGCAAAGCAGAGTAATAGCTTCGCTCTGATGTCCTGGCCACATGGAGCTGGCAGTGTGACAGATTATTATTATCGTCAGATGGTGGTTGTTTTCGGGACTCAGCTGGTAGAGTTTGGCCATCGGGATCATCACCAGGTGCTGCCACGTCCTCCCTGGGCACAGACCCACCATTGGAGGGCACTGCAGGGTTGGCGCATTCCCTAGTAGGCAAGGTTGTGAATAGAATCATTTTGGAAACACAGGACACAACATTTTGGTCTCTTTTCACTTGCAGGATGGTGCCAGATTTAGATCATATCAGAGTTTATCTGAATGAAGACGAATGAAATAAGGAAAGAAAGAGCAAATAGAAGAAAGAGCATAATAAAACATCTGGACTATTGAGAAAAAATAAAAACATGAAAGGAAGCAAAAACGAAGGGAAGGAAAAGGCGGGAGGCTTTGCTGTTTGAGCACATGTTCTTGAATTAATTTAGTCCAAAATGCACTGTAAGAATGGAATTTCTACTCTGATCGAGGCTGATTAATTAAAAACCAAAGCCTTGTTAATTACACCCAGCTATCTCAGACAGATGAGCCCTCTGATGCGTTGTCTGTCCCTCTCTACGACGCTCACCTCAGCTCCTCTGGCGTTGTCCCACTTTAGTTCCAGCTCCTCTGTCTCTAGTAAATGTATACACCTGGGAGATAAGTTCACATTGCAGATCAAATCATCAGCCCTACTTTGCCCTCTGTTTGTCAATTGCAGCATTTCGATGCCATTGTCACCTTTTATGCGTACCTCATCGATGCCAAGATGGAATGCATTAGCAACGTGTGAGGG
Organism: Anarrhichthys ocellatus; assembly: GCF_004355925.1. Lineage (NCBI taxonomy): Eukaryota > Metazoa > Chordata > Actinopteri > Perciformes > Anarhichadidae > Anarrhichthys > Anarrhichthys ocellatus. The sequence goes on along the minus strand of NW_022280044.1, from coordinate 1,957,985 downwards.
TTGAACCATTTCATTTTATTTCTTTAGCAAATTATATATGCTCCAAGAGGCATAATGCGAAATACTTAAGGGTTAGTTGGGACTGCGCTGCAACAAAATTCTACTGCACCCTCCTTGCCACTTCTCATTTCTTTCTTTTTATAGGTGTAATGAAGAACAGCGAATGCATCTCTTTCTTTCTTGCTCTCTCTCATCTCTCGTCTCTCCATTTCTCTGCCACCTTATCGATCCCCCAATCCAATCAGGCTCTTGAGGCTACGTGAATCTCATTCTGAGGACACGGCAGCACATTTAAGCTGAGCACAAGTCGATAGCAGTATGTCTTGTGAAGGAATGCAAAGTGGGTAAGTACATATTAAGAATCTTTGTCTGTATGCATATTTAAAAACATGCTGCAAATCAAGCTTAGAAATAGATGAATGGTAAGAGTAAAGATTGTGCCTGTGTAGTGCCTTAAATTAGCCTGCAGGGCGTAATAAAGAGAGTCATTACATATTACCAGCACATGATTAGTGTATGTACCATAATGTTGGGGTATTATTAAAAAGTGGACATACCCATTAAACGATATAGATAGATAAGGTAACAGAGGAAATGCAGCTTTTTCATGGGTGCTTGCAACCTGACACCTCACTGCAGATACAGTACTCTCTATATGAGAAACGCTGCACTGCTGTTTGAAACTACAGCGCAACTCCTCCATCACTCATTCATGCATACACACACACACACACACACATGCACACACTTCATTAAGTTTGAAACAGTTAATATATACATATGTATAGGTGTGTGTGTGTGTGTCAGATAGATCAGCTGTCAGTGACGTTGGGTGGGTGTAGATGTGGGGAGAAGGGGGGAAGCATGCCTGAAAGATAACACCTCTTCTGTCTATATAATGCACATAAGTAATGCATTTACATAGGCGGGTGATAAGCAAATGTGCACACACACAGACACACATAGCAAACCAACTTGCAATCAGCAGATTGTGCTTCCAGCATGCACAGATCTCTTCACTGCTATCTAATCATCTCCCAGCTATTTTCTGCTTCTCTTCATCTCTCCGCCATCACCTCTTCTTGCTCTTTCTCTCTTCCTCTTGGCTCCTAACAACTCTTCTGCGTCTCTTCTGCTCTCTCACTCTCTCACAGTGACACATCTCACCATTCAAATCTCACGCAGAGAGCGCCTGCCTCGCTGCAGCTGATAATGTGCAATGCGCCACAGAGAAGGAATCAGACAATTTAACACAGAAATAAACAAGCAGTTCACACATGACAGGTAATTCATCATTAATGACTGCAATTTACAGCCATCATTTCTAGTTTTGGGGCCTGCATAGTTAACATAGTCGTCAACATGCTACAGTTCTATTCCATTGTGACAAGCATACAGTAAAAAAAGCCAAACGCTTTCATGCTCAATTCATAGCATTATGCAATGTTAAATGATGCAGGGATGGTGCGCAATATCATGCTAACAAAGATCACTTCATCTCTAATGTGTAGCTTTGGCAACAACTTCCATGCTAATGTTGCAAGATGGTAAATGCACTTGACCTCAATGAGGACACTAACACCTCCCTGACGCCACTGCTGGTGTAAGATTGGAAAACACTGAAAAACGTGAAAAAGGTAACAGCGAAGATAAGTGAATGGGTTATAGTTCAAGTAGTGCCATATGGTTTACATCTTTCCCCTCCTGTGATTCCTGTGGCTTTCTGGGAGTATTGATCCAAGACATTCATAATCTTCCTCTGCTCTTTGCGTTTCCAGAGGTTTGTGGATGGCAGAAGTGGCTGCAGACACCAGGGGGACGGAGAGGGAGGGAATATGAGAGAGCTGAAACCAGGCCCAAGGACAGCTTGTTATGCTCAGTGGAGTGTAAAAAGGATCGCAAATACGGGACATTTAGTGGTACATTAGAAAATGATAACTATTAGTTGCAATACAATGATGTTGGGTGCAGAGTTCTTGGCAGCAATGGCATATTTAAAGAAGGCAGACAGCAATTATCAGCTGAAAAATATCCTTCTGAGCTTTGACTGAGTTTCCTTAAAATGAAGGTATCGATGGCTCAACACAGTAACCTGTGAGGCTGTATCCATTTAGATTGTCGCACATCAGATTACCACTTAAGTCAAACCATTTCCATCCTTTCTTTGTTATTTAAAGAGCATTATTAATAATGTCTGAAGCAATATTGACACTTAAACTGCTGAGCTGACAGCAAAAAGTGTGGGCTTGGTTCTACAAAAAGATGCACGCTAAGATCAAAGTACGCGGAAAATTCAGAAAGGTCGAATCCAATCTCGCCGTGATCCACTCACAATGCCCAAAAAAACCCTCCTCTTGGGCTCTTTGAAGAGTCGACTTTGGAAATGACATGACACAAAATCACAGGTTGGAAAAAGAGGGACAGAGGGTTTAAACAGAGGTGAAATTCATACGCACACAAACACCCAACGCATCACTCTGATGGGTCAGAACATATCTGTCACAACATCACATCACAGTCAGATGAGAGAGTGGAAGATTATTTGCTACATATATCCAATGACAACCGACTGAGTGAAATTGTAGACCTGCAAAAAAAATAAATACCCCTCTGGGGGACTGTAACATGAGCCTGTCATTTTGCAATGGTCTGAAAACCCAAAATGTGAGAGTATTGCAACCTCTACTGACTGTTTGAATTAAAATCAACAGCTGCTTATATAAACTGTGCTTGATATCTTACTGATATGAAGCATATCATTTATATTTGCAATGCCAACATTATCAGTCAGGTCAAGCAAGTAATACTTCTCAATTGCAGTAGTTTTTTGGGGATATTTCTTATTCTGCATGCTTTCCATGCCCACACATCTACACACCTACGCCCACACATTTTAACATAGCATTAACACAAATACCAGTAATCACAAACACACACAACAACCGTTTGTTTCATCCAACTCCAATGAATTTGAGGCGGGAATGAGATTGGCTTAGTGCCAGCTTGTTGCAGCGCCGTTTGGGTTTAATTATCTGACCTTCCCGTGGACTGGCTCAGAGGCTCCCTGCCGATGGCAAGTGCTAATCAATGTCACCCTCGGCAGTGTGATGATAAGTAGCCATGACACCCTTTATTCTCCCCTCTCTCCCTCATTCTCACTCTGTCTGTCATCACATATATTCAACTTCATCTCCCCTAACGTCTCTATTTTAGTATTTTCTGGTATACTGGCAGTCCTCCCTTTTCTTGGCTCCCCTCTCTCTCTTTCGCTCCCTCTTTCGCCTCTTCCTCCCTCTCACAAGCTTCTTTTTCCCTGGCCTTTCTTCACCTTTCTTCACCTTTCTTCTTCTCCCACTCTCCTCTTGTTTCTCTGTCTACCTGGAGTCTCCGTAAGTCCTCTATCACAGTGGTTCTCAACTGGTCTCGGTGCGGGACCCACCATCACCCCTTAATGACAAGCCGCGACCCAAATTTTCAACTTCGTAAACGAGTAAAACTGCTTTGTTTGTTATGTCTGTAGATTCGTCCATTTGTAATGCAAAAGGACCACTTGCCTTAATTCGATCTGTGGTCTGTTGTTTGATGTCATCCGACATGTCTTCAATTCGCTATACTTATAGTGTCATTTGATAGGTATAGTTTTCAGTTCATCCCCTGCGGATTGATCCAAGAAAATGCCGCTTCAGTTTTGACGGCTTCATACCTTCATACATCCATATCTCATGTAGTCGGTGTCGTACTTGCGTTTCGCTCAATTAGCATGAAAACAAACTTTGTGAGTGTTCTTCTATACTGTGAAATGGCGGGTGTATATTGGCATTACAAGGCATTAATGCCAAATACTGTTAAGGAGTGTGAATAACTCCGCTGCATAAAAAATCCCCTTCAAAGTAAAAGCACAAGATTTCTTTTTTTTTCACAGGCAAAGGCAAAGGCAAAGGCAAAGGTTTTCAGACCCACTGAAAACGGGTCTGCGACCCACCAGTTGAGAATCACTGCTCTATCACTCTGTCCCTGTCCTTCCATCTGCAGCCCTCTATACTGTTAGTTTGAAGTCTGCAGTGTGCCGAAGGCTCAAGGTCTTGTGTAAAAGAACTCCTCCACTTAGCTGAATGTATTTGTATTCCTGGGCTCATAGTGCTGAGGCAGCACCGGTACTTTGTTCAAGCAGTGGCGAAGTGCTCTCATCTCCCCATCACTGGGCGACCTTGGTGGTCTCCTATACCTGACTCCACGGAGCGGTGCATGTGAGTTTAGTGTGTTTATATCTGTGTGTGCATGTGTGAAACTGTGTGGTATCGGTGATTAACCTTTGCCTAATTGACCCCTCCCCTCATGCAGTGTCATTGAGGCACCAAAGTCTCCTCGTCCTTGAGGTGAACGCAGCTCTGCAGAGGCTGTGCAGTGATGATGTGGCGCTGGTGCATGCAACAGCTTGTGGGTTCACATAATTAGGAATGAAAGTAAAAAAAATGTGCAATAACACAGTTCTTATCACATAGCTGCTAATTCATTCATGAATCCGTCACTGTGGTTTGCTGTTTACAGCACATTCTATCTGAATTATATTACATACAAGACAACACTGGACTCATTCATGGTGTGTTGAAGATAATCATCAGCTACATGAAATTAAAACAGTTGGGTGTGATGCCACTGAGCTACTCAAACAGAGGTAGAGGGAAAACTCACCTGTAAAGAAATGTCCATAAAAGGCAAATAAGTGGCCCTAGTTTTGTACCTTTTACCTATCAAATGGACAATGTGTTTCCTTTAGTTATAGACACAGATCTGTGCCAAATCAGTCTGCACTAAAGTCAGTCAAGGTACCACATTGATTGAGGCTCCTGGATGTTGAAAAGAAACAAACTAAACAATCTTCCACCTGGTTCAATCCCTGGCAGCCGTACCTTCAGCTTGGCCAAGTGCTGCGTGGCAAGTCAGCAAAGGTCATATAGTATTCTTGGCACAGCACTTTAGTGACAACTATTGGTTGGTCTTTCTATCTTGTTTCATGGTGTCAGCACGAAGAGCAGTGATAAGCAGCAATAAGGTCTGTGGTAGGTGGTCTTTCCAAAGTAGAAGAGAAAGGAAGAACTGTCCACAAAAGATCAAGCACATTGCTTTGTTAAGGTACCAACGTACCAGTTTAAAATGAGTGGCAATATCAAAAACAGATCTTTAAATTATTCTGCTACTATTATAAAATAACTAATAACCTTTTCTGGATATTGGTTGCCTACTCGAGCATCAAGGACACCGGTTTTGTGTCACATTGCTGTGAGGTCTAGAAGCACTTCCTCATTTGTTTTGTTTCATAAACTAATCCAAATCTAAATATTTCCTAATAACAAAAGGTTGTTTCCATCACTCACGAAATACAAACATTTCTAAATGTGCAAATTAGAATGGGGTAGAATAATTGATTTGAAAATAAGGAAATGTAATGTTCTTGTATATAGCCTTAGCGACAAGGTTGAATTAAACATGTTCTTTCTGTCTCTCTCTCTCTCTCTCTCTCTCTCTCTCTCTCTCTCTCTCTCTTTCTTTAGATCAGGGCTCTATTGTAGCCCATTGAACTAAGGGGTCCTTATTCAAATATGAGCTGTAAGATATCCCCCAGTGTTCCAGTATTATATGTATGCAAATTAAAGAAATACTGTATTACAATATGTTTAAAAGAAGGTTAAATTATAATAATAAAGTAAATCCCCAATGAGCTACAAGGTTGCTCAGGGAAATGCACCTGGTAGGGATGAGTTGATTGGGTATTTGGTTGGGCTAAGGTTCGATGTCAAGGGTTGCTGACTCAAACTTTCTTATCCAGAAAAGCAGTTTTCTGAATGATAACAAGGTTAATTATGGTCAAATCGATGGAGGGGCTTAACAATCGTGAGAAACATTTGTGTTTAAGTGAACCTCATCGTCACCTCACGGCCTCTGGGACCACAGTCATCATCGGCAGCATCATTATCTTCACCACCAAATACAGATTCATCGCCATCATCAAGAGCTGCATCACTATCCCGAGTCTCAAACTAATCATGTCTTTGCCCGTGGCCAGATGAGAGAGATCGCTGCCTTTCCCTTAACTGTGTGTGTGTGTGTGTGTGTGTGTGTGTGTCAGCTGCTGAGCCTTAATGGAATCCTCAGGGCTGTGGATGAGCAGAGGAGGAGGAACATTGATGGATGTGTCTGGTCACTGATGGAGGGTGTCTCTGGTATGAAAAAGAGACAGAGAGAAGGAGGAAGACGGAAAGACAGGCCGAATGAATGGAAGGAAGAAAAGTGAGAAGGGGCAGGAGGCAAAGGAAAGAGGGAAACAAAAACCTAGATGGCATTATATTTATACAAATTGGATGTAGGTGGGGAGCATGGCAAACGTGTATGTGTGCGTTTGAGTAAGATCACAGTCGGATATTATACTGACTACATTTTCTGCAATTAAAATTGTCAATTTTGAACAACTGAATGAACAAACAGAAACAGCACACATTGCCTTGTGTGTGCATGTACTATGTGCATACATACAGTATACAGTACAATATAAAGCCTTAGCTGTAACTGTCTGGTACTCTTGACACCACTTTTCATTTGGAAGACTTCTAATTGGTCAATTGCATACCCCTCATGTTCAATCAGCTGTTGCTGAGCAACTGCAGTTCGGGGGAGCAGTAGGAGAGGAGCAGGGGAAAAAAGTGCCGGGCAAAAAAAATGAGAGGAGAGCAAAAGAGAGGTGTGGGTGATGGTGGAGGTCGGGGGTAATTTAGTGTGTTAGAGAGAAAGAACGACATACACAGAGGGCGAAGGAGAAAGGAGAAGTCACACAGCACACACAGATGGAGATAAAGTAAAAGGAGGTAAGTATCGCCACACAATTCCATTTTCAGCTGATTCACTTGAACAGGCTCAGCCATGCACAACCACATGTCCAATTTACCAGCTAGAGTGTCAACAAACTGTCCCTCTGAAGCGGTCCTTAAAGTGCTTTCCTGCATGATTCACTGATAACGCTGTCAGCTTACCCATGCCGTACAGTGCTGCTGTCCCTCACAAGACAAATACCAGTGCACTGCCAATACAAAACATACAGGATACATTTTTTCCAGAAGAAATGATAAAAAAAAATCCTGTGTAAACTGAAGCCTGTGTTGACTTGGCTAGATATCCAGGTCCCCTTCATCTTTCCCTCCCATTGTAGATGGAGGCATAAATATACAAAAACACAACAAACATGAAAATGCTTTCAAACATTTAACAACTTTAACACACTAGGGTTGTTAAACCATTGCAGAGGTAAAATGACTGCAAGATAAGTGCAACTAAATCAAACTTTAAATATCGAACCAATGGAGGCGGAGCTGCCCTGGCGGTGATCCCAACTTTGATTGGGTAGATATTTGGTCCAGCATTAAATATGCTTCTCACAACCCCGACCCCCGGCAATTCATTTTAATGATCTGTATTGAACTGATTTAAAACAACACAAGTTGCATCTCATGTGGAGGCTGAATGACTAATTTTTCATGCCCCTAGTACTTTCTTTATAATGTATGAAAACTGGTCCACATTTCTGGATCCAGGTACCTCTTCAACCGTTTCAGATGTTGGTTGTGGATGTGCCCACAACCATATTTGTCTTTCTCTTAGATTATGTCAGTGTTATTACGAAAGAAAAATAGATTGTGTTTTCTGGTTTAACTGCTGTGAAGAAAATGATTTTAGACTCTTGGAGGTCTCCTCGTTCTCTCACCATCTGGCATTGAATTCTGTCTTAACCCGATGTTATCTAGCTGGAGCTTTACATCGCACAAATTAGTGACGTTACTGAATTTACAATACAAAGGATCATTTTTCCTCCTCTCGCTTCTTTTCTCCTTTGGTTTGGGACTTTCATTCATATTGTTCAAGAAGCTTCTAGCAAGAAAGTATCCATAAAACATAATTCAGCTTCTATTTTCATCAGTTCGCAATGCAGCATTCTTTATGTAGGCTGAGGCTTTAGTCCTTTCAGGTGGAGGGAAGTCGTGACTCCTTCTGCTGGCTGGGACATGTAAAAACGGGCAAGACTATAAACAGAAGCGGGTATCCCCCAAGGTAAAACCTGTGACACACTCACTGAGACTATACCTTTGAGGACCTCAAAATAGCAGGCCAACGTCAGAGGCACCATGCTGCTCTGTGCCCACCACAAAGGTAAAGCAGAACTGTGCACAATATGTGCAGAAATGGCTCGGAAGAATATAATTGCCAAGGAGTCGTATCTGTGTGTCTCTAATTTGAAGTTGTGATAATGAGGTGGTTATGAGGTGTCATATCAGCAAGATGATTTTACAACTGAGCCTCCTCTGATGGAGGCCTCTCGGTTAGGAGAAGGTTGTTAACAATGCAGCTGCCTACAATGCAGCTGCCTACAGTAGAGCCACATCTCTTTTATTCACCACAACACTAGAACTTGATGCAATCTAATAATGCAACACAAGCAGTAACACTACAGACAAGACACGCTCTTAGACACTTGTGCAGCCATTCAAATCCCAATGAATGTGTGAGATCTATGTATCCTTCCCCTTTGTTCTCTTCCTTCTTTCCTCCAGAGTTGGTCGATGAGAAAAGGCCTAGGTGGGTGGTGGTTATCCCTTAATGACCCAGTTTATTTCGAATGGGCATTGATCTCAGACAGCTCTTTACTCAATGCTAACAAAGAAGCCTCAAAGTTCATTTTAGCAGCATCTTGACACTTTAAGTGCTACATGGATGACATTGTTCTTCATTTTCTTTATCATTTCCAATTCTTGTCATATCACATATTTGCCTTTGTCATTGGGAATATGATTACTCACGGTTAAATACATGTGTAATCCAATGCAGACCTTGCTTAATCTACCCGAATATGAGATATAATGAATGTTTAAGTATTTTTTCCATTTAATAACATCAATGTTTTATTTCCCAAAGAGTATAATTTTGAGAACCAGCTAGATTAAATCAATGTAAAAAGGACTATCATTTTGGCCTGTTTCTGCAGAGCAGGATGATAGTGAAAGAAGAGCATCATGTCCTTCAGATGGCATTCACACAATCAACAGCTGACTGAGACTGCAGTGGAGGACCTGTGTGAGAGTGCAGGAAGAGGGGGAGCAACAACACTGTGGGCAGGTGAGTGTGTATGTGTGTGTGTGTATGTGGGTGCAAAACTGCAGTGTTAAAAAGGATTTTACAGGGGTGTATGCATTTGTTTGTGCAAAACTGCCATTTAATGTACAAGGTGCACATTCAAACTCAAATTGGAAATGGGTTATTTACAAACATCTGGTGCATTCAGGTGCTTGCAGGATATACCAAAATCTGAGATTGAAGAATGATGCTGTGTTGTAGGAAACTCAAAGCAAAACAAAAGCATGGTCTTTGTTAAAGGGTCAACGTGAATTGGGAGATTATTGTATTAAAAATGTTCTGTTTAGAATGTGCAGGGTTTCTCTTGAGCACATGAACTTGCAAGAATTTTGTAAAAAACATATTTTTAACTGCAAAGGTGACAGAATGTCACTATGAACTGAATCCAGTGATTGCCTAAAAGGCTAAATATGACTGTAGACTGTTTGCTGGCACAAGTCTCACTCCCTTTGGCCGCACTAACCTCTTTCCCCAACTCACCCTGCCAAAACACAAACCTGGCTGGAACTGGAGACACGGCTGGGTGTCCATCCCTTCCTTTGAAGAGGTGACATGGAATTGGAAAATTGATAAAAGAAGAGATGGTGAATTGAAACAGGAACGTGTGAGGGGAAAAAAAGACAGGATAAGGTAAAGAGAGAGGGGGAGGTGGAGAAAAAAAGGAAAAAGAAAAGGGAATGTTTCAGATCAGCCTGAGACGTGTCCACTGCTACTGCAGTCACAAGCTTGTTTTTCTTTTTTCAGCGCTCTCCCGTGGGGTATGAGTTTACCAAATGAGGAGAAGAATAGAGCAAGACAGGAGCAGGAGAAGAAGAAGGTGTCTGCAAATAGAAACGAGGCTGGAAACACAATTCTGATGGATAAACCTGGACAACAGGAATGAAATGAATAGATGAGAAACATGGAGCGCAAGAGAGAGAGAGACAGTTCCACAGTAAGCAACTAGGTAAGCAAAAGAAAACTGAATAAATAAAAGAGAGGGGATTGAATGTGAGAAAAGCATAGCTCACCTAAGGGAGCAGCAGAGACTGTTAGCAGATCTGTGAGGGGATGCTGCGAAAAGTCACCATTACAATTGAGAAGAGGAAGATGGACAGAAAAGATGCGGGTAAAAAGAATCTAAGCTTATAAATAACCCAATATCCCTATTTTAATGCTTCTCCTCTAATTGTGGTAATGACATGCATGTGTTTTCAAGCTAGCCGAATAAAAGTTAACAATATAAATATCTAAGTGTGAGGCTGCAGTATGATTATTAATCATGCTGCATTTATACCAAACTCTTTAAACAGTATGCATGCTATTCAAAGAATGCAACAATGCTTTAAAAGATTCAAGAGGACATGCAAACATGTGACAGGCAGTATCACTACAAATAGTAAAAACTAATTTGCCAGGACTAAAAGGTAGAATCAGTGTTTGATTACATTAAGAACAATCAACGCCAGGTAGCTTGGTCTGAAGTAATTATTAATAGAAATTACCACAGATGCAAAAACTGGCCATCCCATATGTTGCCTATACAGCATATCTGTTGTCTAGAATGTTGTTTCCCTCTTTTCAGGAATTGATTTAATAACAATGTGTTTTTCCTATCCTATGAACATAGTGTATGTAAATATTATGAGAACAGATGGTGTTTCACAGTCTATCAGCGAGAGAAATAGCATTGTCGATGTGGTTTCACGCCATAAATAAAAAAAAAGGGCTACCTAAAATCTGAGGCCATAATTTCACCATCATCTCATGAAGAGCAATATTTCTACATTAAATGCTAGTTTAATGTAGCTAGGTTTGCTGCTGGAGCGACAGTACATGGGGACAGATGCGATTGTCAAAGCACTAGGATAAAACTCCCCACCCCCCCACCTTCTCTCTCTCTCTCACACACACACACACACACACACACTCCTTACTGCGTACCGGTGAGGACGACAGAGGTAGGGAAGCAAAGGGGAAATCTCTGTGAGAGTTTCTAAACTTCTGCATGAAACAGTGCATGCATGAGTGTATATGTGTATTTACACCTTTTCTGCTCCGGTCAGTCATTGCTAATCTATCAGCCCAGCACATGCATTTTCATTTACATGTTTAAAATCTTCTCTACGTGCGTCGGAATCCTGAAGTGGGTGCCCCGAACCCGCTATTTTTGTCCCATGGATCAACAGTACAGCTCTCCGCGTTATGGATGTCAGAAACCATGGCCGTTGCCATGGTGATGCCACACTGCAATATAAGCCCGCCCGCCCGCCGATGCTTGCAGCAGCTTCGAAGCTGGGAAAAAAACGACAGGGGGGGAGACAGGAGGACAGACTAGAGTAGAGGGGTCTGCGGCAGGATCCGCCAGAATGCTAATCAACCTTTCTCGACAGTTTGTCCTTCATTATGCAGGAGACAATGACCAGGACAACAAAAGAGGGCGTTAATGTGTGACCGTAAACACAGGCATACGTACAAAAGCATTTCCATGCATGAGTGGGCACATACACTCCACATGTACACGGGCTGAAACAAACATTCAAGGTCATACGCATGAATACACACACATACACTGTGCGACTAACACAAAAATGAACAATCCACACATTGACACTGCAACAAGTGTAAGTACGGAGAGGCTTAATCTGATGGCAACCAGCAGTCTGCCCTGCTGCTGAAACATCCACGCCATTAACAAATGCTTCATTATTAACGAGCCACAAAATGGGTCTAATTGCTCACTACAGCCCAACGTCTCTATATCAGCCTTCCCAGGACGTTGCTGGTACAGCCGGAGTTGTTTCTGCTCTCAGGGAGGAAAAAAAGACACCGACATGCAGAATATTCCCTGTGCTGTTAGGATTTAGAGTCAGACCAGTGTAAAAACATCTGTGAGGAAGTGAAGTTGCAATTACCATTTTGGCGGAGTTGCTTATAATCTTATCACCATATTTTATTGAATTCAACATATAAGGTTGCCTTTTGTGCACAGTGCATGTTGAAGTGCAGATCATAGACCAGGTTTGGTTTAAAGCGGTTGGGGACAATGTCACGGTCACATGTCATTTCTGGTGAAGGCGTATCATCTGCATACTGTAATTAAAATAAGACTATGGGGTCAATCTCTTCTCTTTTTATAGTCTCAAAGCCTTAACTCCCCACATGATCTCTGGTCCTTCTTTACTTATATTTGAGAGGGTATTAAATCAGTCATGTTTTATGAAGCATTCCACAAGGATCTATTGTTAGCCTCTTCATAGTTTCATCTTCTTGCTAATGCTAATAAAGGATGCAAAGGGGGATGCCCTAGTTTTGCTAATGGCAGCTCATTAAGCTTAGCTTGCTGGATTCAGTGGGTTCACCCCTGGTGATGCAGAGTATTGACTTTGTCCATGTTTCCACAGGGTAAATCTTGGCTTTACAGAACAAGCAAGATCATTTTACCCAAAATCTAAACGACAGCAATTTAACCACTTGCAATATTTAGATGTACCCATATCTGTGACCACCACAGGAACAAATATATGTCAACATGCAGGAGTACTCACTTAAGTCTACAACAGAGAGATTCTCTCCCAAACACACACTTGTAGAGATGATCATTCCTGAGTGTCTTCACAATGTATGTGTATCTGAAGCAACTACAGCATCTCTCCTGTAAACAATATGCGAGTACCCTTGTTGGTCCTGAGTCAATAAGGAAACCCTCCTGTGTGATGGTTCAAACAACAAATGTGGTGGACTAGCGAGCACTGTGACAGTTCAATAACACCATGTTCTCATACCCTTGGGTACAGCAGGTAGTTACAGCGCTGTGGACCCAAGGTCAATGCTATTCCAAATTCCCCACAGTGGGGAAGGGAAATGCAAGGGGGGAGGAGGAGAGATTCTGAAAAAGACAGAGGCAGACAGAAAAAAAAGAAAAGACAACAGACAGAGGGAAGTCACAGCT